>NW_015170961.1:126248-147471 GCF_001447785.1 Gekko japonicus
GTGGCCCGGTGCCATCTGCTGCTTTAGAGGGACTGCCCCCTTCCAACTCACATGCAGGGCCCTGATTTTTATAAAGATATGTTTACTGACTGTCAATTAACAGGCCTCAATATACTCCAAAGGAAAAGCAAGCTGTCCCATGACAATAATGGTTTCTCTGCTCCTAGATACTGTCACCAACATGGTCACTGTGAAACCTGAGACTTGTAAAATCTCTGACCTTAACAGAATTGCACCCTCATGCTTTTGATGACCCCCCCTTGCTTATGTTAATGAAAAGCAGCATTGTGATCGTTTTATGCAGCAAGAAGGTTGCAGTGATCTCATAGGTCTGGGTGAAAGGGACTGTCTTTACTCAGTGCCGTTGGAGTGATCTCATTTCTAGAGCCAGGCCTAGGCAAATGGAGCCCATCTGCAGAAGCTTGCAAAGGGAATGTTGTGGCATGTCTGGATATGCACTGCTGGCTTTCCCCCTAATTGGTGTGAAGCTTCAGGAGTCTCTTTAGAGATGCTTTCATTGAAAATTAGGGAAATGAAGATGCTTTTGAACTTGGTGAATGAAGGAATGCAATGCACTCAGCTCAAATAATTCTCTACCCAACAGAATTGCAATTTGGGTGTATTCGGTTTGGAGTTTCCATTTGTTGAATTAGGCAAACCACACAAGATTATTGTAAAAATGAATGGGGGGGTGGACAAAGATTTTAAAAGCACTATTCACCCTTCTGATTGGAAAATAGCAACAGACATTAAACCTGTTCTTTTCATGAATTTATAATGCCACATTCTGTTAGTTCATTCTTACGTCTGATTTAGGATTGATACCTTAGTCAAGTTCACTTTGGAAATACTGCACTGTATGCAAAGCAAGACCACTCTGTATGTACAGGATATTTTGCATTTGACATTACAGTGTTCTGCATTGAGAAATTCCTGGAGATCTGGGGTGGAGCCTGGGGAGAGCAGTGTTTGGGGAGGGGAGGGACCTCAGTGGGCTATTTAGTCCAGGGGAACTGATTTCTGTGGTCTGGAAATCAGTTGTAATTCTGGGAGATCTCCAAGATCCCACCTGGAGGTTGGCAGCACTAGTTCAGATACTCCCATGGGTGTGTCATGTTTATCTATATTAAAATAAATGAACCATTGTCCAGTTTTGAATGCATATCCTAGCAACCTATTAGCCATAAAAGGTCTCCAATATGCAAAATTGTTTCTAAGCTTTATCAATAGCTCTGCAAAAGCAGGAAAACTATGCTAGGAAGTGGACGTAGTAGTCATACTGGATCCACACTGGATCCATACTGGATCCACACTTGTAAGGGAAAAATAATCTTTCTGGCAGATTGCTAAATCTATCAGTGCTAAAATACAAGGGCTAAAGTGTCAGGAGGCGGGTCTCCTGCCTGTGCCCCGGCCAGCAACTCCATTGTTAGAGCAGGTTCTTTGCTCTACCAACAGGCCCACCGGGCCAAAGGGGCCTCAGAAGGGTGGCGCTGGGGACCGAGCCTGTAATCAACCCAGGGAAACAGCAGGGTCAAGGGCAGCGCGGTTCAACAAGCAAAAGAAGGGCAACAACCGCAGCTGTTCCGAGAAGGTCCCGGTGTGCTTCCAATCAGGCCCGCCAGGGGCACACCTGCAGGCGAAGGAGATTGGAGAGGTGGAGCACGGGGTTTGATGAAAAACAAAGAACCTTATTAAACAGCCCAATAACTTGTTTTGAAGTAACAGAAGCCATTAAGAAACAAAAAAAGAACAAAACACCAGGGCCGGATGGGATACCCATAGAGATATACCAAAGATTTGAAGAGCAGATTTCACTTCCTTTTAAAGACTTGCTACAGGATATAACAGCAAAAGGGAAAATGCCAAAGTCATGGAATGAAGCATTGATTACTCTAATACATAAACCAAACTCGGATGAAAAGGATATATAGAACTATAGACCAATCTCCTTGTTAAATGCGGATTATAAAATATTTGCATCTATAATCGCAAATAGGTTGGAAAAAGTTCTAGTCGATATAATCCATCAAGATCAAGCAGGCTTTTTACCAAAAAGACAGCTCAAAAACAATATAAGGGTCGTTCTGAATGTATTAGAATATTATGCGTTACATCCAGAAAAACAAGTAGCACTTTTATTCTTGGATGCTGAAAAAGCCTTTGACAGAGTGAATTGGGACTTTATGCTACAAAAGATTGCAAACTGGGACTGTGGTGAAAACTTTTATACAATGATTAGAGCAATATACACGAACCAACAAGCAAAGGTGATTGTGAATGGCGATATGACACAAAACATACAAATTCAAAGGGGCACAAGACAGGGTTGCCCCTTGTCACTGCTACTGTTTATATTCACATTGGAAACTCTACTAGACTTAGTTAAAGGCCATAACCAAATAAAAAGACTTAAAGTTAACAAGGAAGTGTTTAAAGTTCAAGCATTCACAGATGACTTAGTAGCATTTATAATAGAGGATCCAATTGAATCACTTCCGTATCTATTGGAAGTTTTGAGGAGTTATGGAAAGTATCAGGACTCAAAGTTAATTATAGAAAAACAAATTTAATGACAAAAAACTGTACTGGGAAACAAGATCGCCAGATTCAAAATGTATCCCTCATGAACATAGTTAAAAGAGTGAAAAACCTTGGAGTGATAATATTGAAAAGAAATATCACACTGGTAGAAGACAACTATACTAAACTACTCCAAGACATAAAAAAAGACTTGTTGAAATGGGAAGTGTTAAAGTTATCATTTATGGGTAAGATAGCTCTATTAAAAATGAACATCCTGCCAAGATTCCTCTTTCTCGCACAAAATTTACTGGTACTAAGGAATATGAAACCCTTTAAGGAGTTGGATGCGATTTGTAGAAAATTTGTATGGGCAAATAAAACAGCACATATTAGCTGGAAAATTCTACAGGATAAAAAAGAAAGAGCAGGTTTCGGATTACCCAATTGGAAATTATACTATTCTGCAGCAGTAATGGGTTGGATTAAATAATGAGTAATGTTAGAGAATAAAAGACTGTTAACTCTAGAAGGCCATGATCTCGCAATGGGATGGCATGCATACCTATGGTATGAAAAGAAAAAACAGCATGCAAATTTTAAACAACATACGTTAAGAGGGGCCTTAAACAAGATTTGGCAAGAAATTAAAGTACGTTTCTACACACAAATTCCAAGATGGTTATCACCACTAGAAGCGTTCATCAAACCCTCCCTAATGAGCCACTTGAAAAAGATAAGATATGAAGAGTTACTAGATGAAGAAGATAATTTGATCGCGCAAGATATTCTTAAGAAGAAAAATATAATTTTGACATGGATGGAGAATATGCAGTTAAGGACAAGATATGACATAGACAAAAATAAAAGCTTTTTCCATGGAAAATCTGATTTGGATAAGTTGTGGTTATCCACAAATGACAAGCTAATACAGAAGATATATAATTTTCTCCTTGATGAGCACGTACACAATGAATCAGTTAAAAAATCCATGCTTATATGGATGCAGGACTTTGGATGTCCTAAGGATATAGACATAGATACTTGGTCTAAGACGTGGAAATCAATGAAATACTTAAGATCGATCCCATATAAGGAAAATGTTTATAAAATGGCTTATAGATGGTACTTATCACCAGATAAGCTGGCAAAATGCTATCCGAATTTATCAGGAAATTGCTGGAAATGTAAAAACAACGTGGGAACTTTTTATCATAGTTGGTGGAAATGCACCATAATACGAGGTTTTTGGTATAAGGTACATAAACTTATTCTAGATATCATAGAGCAAGATATACCATTATTCCCAGAACCTTTCTTGTTAAACATGATACCAGATGAATATACCATAGATGATAAGCACGTTATTATATATATATTAACTGCAGTGCATATTCTTGTTGCCAGATACTGGAAGCAAGAGGGAATTCCCTCTAAGAAAGAATTAATATATAAGATATTAGAAGCGGTAGAAATGGATAAGATGACCACAATTTTACATAATAGAGATGATGCTTTGTTTAATCGTAGATGGGAAAATTTTTATAAATGGATAGATAATAACAAAAGAAGGTTATAACAATGTATAAGTACGACTCCAAAAAAATTGTTTTTTCTCTTTATTTTTGTTTGTATTTAATACCCCCCAGAGGGCATGTTGAAAATTATAAATAAACATGTTTTTTAAAAAAAGAGTGGTGGGCTCTAATCTGGAGAACTGGGTTTGATTCCCCACTCCTCCGCATGAAGCCAGTTGGGTGACCTTGGCAAGTCACAGGTCTCTCAGAACTCTCTCAGCCCCACCTACCTCACAAAGTTCCAGCTGGAGAGAGAGGAAGCCGCTTTGAGACTTTTTAAGGTACAGAAAGGCAAGATATAAAAAACCTCTAGGGGTGAGCATTCAACTAAATTCGAGCTGAAAAAATATCTGAAAAATATCTTATTGATATTTTCTGGATGTTCTTTCAGCCGGATATAGACCTGGCTTTTTTTTTTTTTTTTGGCAATCCAAAATGTCTGGTCCCTGAAAATCCCAAAAATATTCGGGATTTTTGGGACTGCTGGATAGTCGAACTTAAAGACATTTAAAAGAGTGGTCCCTTTAAATGCCTTCTCCAAGCCCAATGCCTTCTGGATGAACTTGCTGCTTGGAGAAGGTGTTTAAAGGGACTGTGAGCCCTTTAAACACCTTCAGACTCTCACCACAGAGTTGTGCCACCCCCTGGTCCAATCTTTTTTAAACTGGGGGGGGGGAGTAAGGACAGGCACCAGCAGCTATGTTGTAAATTTGGTGACTCTACCTCAAAAAACAGCCCCCCTCTGATACCCTGGATTGATTCTCTATTATACCATATGGGAACTGATAGGTAATCATGCAATAATCCTATGGGGACCGACTTAGCTTCCATTGCTGGGCAGTTGGTGATTGTAAAGAGAGACCTTTGGTATCTGAAAGTGACTTTTGATGTCAGATCCCATGACAGAAGAGTCACATATATAGGTATGCCAGCCTCCAGGTGGGACCTGGGGATCCCCCAGAATTACAACTCATCTCGAGACTACAGACACCTGTTTATTTATTCTGTTTCACTGTACAGCCAAAAGCACTTTTATGTATACATTTTCATATTTTTGGAGTCTTACATATAATATATTTATCCCACCATTTATATACTGTTATCCATCTTCTTTGGAACATTGTCTCGTCTTTACCACGTAGTAACATAGTCAATTTGTCCAGTTAGGCTATTTCCAGTAGTTTCTTTACTATATCTATTCTAGAGGGTAATTTGTCTGATTTCCAACATCGGGCTACCATAATTCTTGACGAAGTTAAAATGTAAGTTAATAAGTATCTATCTTCTCGATCAAAGTTGTCTGGAATGATGTTTAACAAGTATATTTCTGGTACCAAATTTACATTAACATTCATTATTTATAATATTATCTGCTTAATAGTTTTCCAAAACTTTTGCATCTTACAACATTTCCACCACATGTGAAAAAACGTTCCTATATTATTCTTACATTTCCAGCAATTCTTTGAAATTTTAGGTGCCCATTTCCCGATTTTATCTGGCGACCAGTACCATCTATGGAACATCTTGTATAAATTTTCTTTATAAGCTGTTGAACTAAGGTATCTCATAGTCTTCCATATTTTGGCCCCGTCATCAATATCTATAGTATAACCCATATCTTTTATCCATGCTACCATTGAGAGTTTAACCATCTCATCTTGCAAATATCTTTCTATCAGAAAGGTACATATTTTTTGTATTAACTTATCACTGGTTGACAGCCATATCTTGTCTAATTCGTTGTTTCCCGCATAGAAACCTGTGGTTTTATCTTTACTACATATGCATTGTACCCTTCTGAGGTCCCTCCCCTCCCAATTTGGTGTAGTGGTTAAGTGCGCAGATTCTAATCTGGGAGAACCGAGTTTGATTCTCCACTTCTCCAAGTGCAGCTGCTGGATGACCATGGGCAAGCCATAGTTCTGTCAGAGCTGTTCTTGAAAGAGCTCTCTCAGCCCCACCTACCTCACAGGGTGTCTGTTGTGGAGAGGAGAGGGGAAAGGAGTTTGTAAGCTGCTCTGAGACGCCAAGTGTAGGGCGAGGTATAAATAAATTCTTCTTCTTTTAATCAGTTTTTTAAATTAATTTCTCAACATTATTAACAATCAGAACTTCATACAATAATACAAACTTTTACAACTGCAACAATAACTATGAAATCATAAACCTAAAATTAACTACCCCATTCAAGTATCATACAATTAACATAGAACACCTCTGATCCCCCTCCCTCCCATGTCAGCCTTGTGTACTATGATTCCTCGATCTCAAGATGTCATGCAATAACAAAACCAATCTTATTTTTCAATTTTACAAAAGGCAACAAATGTTTACACATTAAGGTATCATAAATGTTTAAAATATCAGCATCTCTTGAATATACTGAGGAGTTATCTTGATGTCTTTAACAGCGATGTAAGATATTATAGGGAACCATATATCAGCAAATACCGACTTGTACTCACTATTTTCTGCTATTTTGATTTTTTCAGTTATTTTATCTAACACAAAATACTCAGCAGTTTTATTAAACCAGGCTTTGATCTTCGGTTTCAAAGGATTCTTCTATGAACTGGCTACCACCATCCTAGCTGCTGCCAATAAAACAGAAATTGCTTTTTAGTGGCTTTTGATAAATCATTGCCATATTCATAATTTAATAATATCACTTCAGGCTTAAACTCTAAATTGACTCCCAGAATACTTTGGATATGAACTAAGATCCTTTTCCAGTAACTCTGTAGAATGGCACAACTCTACCGTGTATATAATCTCCATGTTGCCCACATTTCTTCCAACATAACATTGACTTGGTTCTAAAGAAATAAGCTAATCTAACCAGAGTTAAATACCATTGTGTTAGAGTTTTAAAAGCTTGTAACCGAATAGTGGTGTTACTAGATTTGTATATCTGCTGAGACCGTATCTCATCCCATTGTGACAAGGTTAAATTAGTCAGAGCTTCTTTTTGCCATGCTTGTTGATATGAGAATTTGCCAGGGCTTTCCAAATTTATGAGAATTTTATAAACCCTAGAAAGTAATTGTTTAGTTTCCCATGTATAAGCCATGATCAATTTTTCAAACTCGAATAATGGTTGTTTAAATTTTTCTGCTATTTTTTAATCTTCTAAAAGGTGCTTGATTTGCAAGTACTCATACCAGGAAACAGATGTATTTATTAGATTCTCTAAATTTTGTTTAGTCAATATTGTTCCATCCTTCCCCACCAACTGAACTAAACGAGTTTTTGCAATATACCACTTGTTATAGATATGCTTTCCCTTACCCGGGGGAAACCACTACCACCACCTCCTCCTCCTCCTCCTCCCACCCTCCCCAGGCTCCACCCCCAAATATCCTAGAGCTGGCAACTCTACTCTCTTTCTGGTGGCCAGGAGAGCCCTAACAACCCTACACACATACCAGCTCCTAAGTGGTAACTATAATTATCACTTTTAGGGCCTCACTTTACTCCCCCTTCATTGGGCCATCAGAAAATTTCAAACCTGTTATATGCTGATGATATGGTTGTAATCTTTCTCACAAAAAATGGTTTGAAGAGGCTATTGCACCAACTAGGGACCTATTGTAAAGAAGAAGCTCTTACTATTAATTTTGTTAAGACTAAAGTCATGGACCTTAGGAACAGGGCAAAGATCTCCTCTTGGAGTATTCTTGGAAATCCAATTAAACAATGCAATTCATTTAAATACCTTGGTATTACTTTTAGAAAGACTCTAAACTGGTCTACCCATGCTGCAGCAGTCAAATAATCGGCACTAAGACTGGTCGGGTCTATACTGAGCTTTTACTACTCCGAGGGCGGTCGCCTTATAGACCCTGTTCTGAAACTATACAAGAGTAAAGTTATACCCCATCTCTTGTATGGAGTCGAAGTATGGGGATGGAATGATGCCGTCTTGGCCAGCCTTGAAGTAGTCCAGAATCATTTTAAAGGTGCATTTTAGCTCTCCCTAAGGGGTCTCCAGCCACTATGATGAGAGCTGAAACTGATATCCCTTCTCTTAAGGCTCGGGCACACCTTATAATTATTAGACAATGGAAAAGAATGGAAAACTCCCAAACTAACTCCCTCAGTCACCAATCCTTTAACCAGCTGTTAGCCAAAGATTCGCAGCGCTGTGATTTTCTTAACAACATTCATTCAAGATACTCCATCCCCAACGATCTTCTGGGAACATCAGTTGATAAATCCCAACTTAGAAACTGGATTTATGACTTTGATGCCTGGCTAGACCGCTCTTTGATATTAAAATCAAAAGCAGCACCATGATACAAAATAATTAAAATGGACCATACTAGAACTTCATATCTATTTAACATCTCCAAATACATACTTAGAGCGTCCTTTACTTCCCTACGGTTTCAATCAATGCCAAGAGCAATTTTGGAGGGCTGCTTTAATCAAACTCTATTGGCCCATTGTCTATGTATTTGTGGCACCCATGTACTCAAGGACTTACATCATTATATCCTCTTTTGCCCACTGTACTCCAGTCTGAGGGCTAAATATTTAGCAGGTATTTTATCTGGTCTTAGTATATACCCAGTTGAGGATCAAATCACATTTTTGTTATCTGACATTGATGCGTATGCTTCTTACATAGCTTCATTATTTGTCCTTGCTGCAAAGAATATACGTTCCAAGGTGGCAATGGGAAGGGGGATTATCTAGGTTACTGTATTAAATTAGTCTCATTTTGTTACTGACTTTTGGTACTTTTGTATATTCAGATATTAGTTTATACCTTCTTCATAATCTATATTTTATTGCTGTTTTGCAACCTTGTAATGGCCAATGGCTAACTACAATAAAATTGAACTGAACTAAACTATAATTATCAACAAAACAATGCAATGTAAAATCATGCAATAGCTACATTAAATGTTTTTACATTTGATAGTAGGGTTAATCTCCACAATTTGGGGATGGTAAGTTCTAGGACATAATTTGTGCAGCTCAGAGTTCTGGTATCTCATCCTTGCTAATGCTCCCAATTAGGTTCCCACTTCTGGGTGTAGCAGTAAGGAAATTAGTACCACATACAATGGAGAGGATGAGGTTACAGGAGGCGTGGGACCTCGGACAGGTACAAAACCATAGACTCCACCCTCCAAACCAACTATTCCCTTCTGGGGAACCATCATTGCCAATCTTCAGGTGAGGGCTGGAGATCACTCAAAATTACAACTGTTCTTTAGGTAGCAGAGATCAGTTCCTCTGGAGAAAATGGTGGACTCAGTGTCATTATACCCTGCTGAGGTCGCCACAGCAACTTGACACTGAGTGTCCAAGGCTGGGGCACCCGCCCAGAGCCTCTTTCTAGAGGCTGTTGTATTTATTTCCACAATGGGCCTTTTTCCTAGTCATGTATAAAACATAAAAGACAAACTGCCAGGGCAACGGCCCTGTAACTCAACCCACTTCCCAAACAACTACCAACGATAGGCCATTATCAGAACCATTACTTTGTCATTGGCCACCTCCAGAGTCCTGGTGGGCTTTTGTTCTAGAGCTCCAAGCTCAGCCAGCCTCTGGTAGAAACAGTCCTGGAATGTTCCAGTCACAGTACATAACACCCATCCCCCCCTACGTTCCAAAGCACTTTAACACACATAGTTCTCAAGGTACGCTGGCCTGCACCTTTCCCGGTGAGAGCGTCTAGGCTTGGTCAGTGGAGGTGAAGTCACAGGGGCCATGTCTGGGGTTGCTGTCATGGCGCTGGGAGAAGGTGGTGAAAAGGAACAGAGTCCAGGGGCTCAGGAACAGTCTGTATGAGTGTGGGCGACTCCGCACGGTCAAGATGGTCTCTGGCGCACAATGTACCACCCCCCAAGCTGTGCTCTGGTGGTGGTGGTAGCAGTTCTGGGCGGCTGGCTTCCATGGTGGCTAGTGCTGGCTTGGCTACCTCTGGCAGGAGACGGCAGCGAAGCTGGTCGATGTGCCTGCACAGGACCTGTCCGTCAGCCATGGAGACCTTGTATGACACTGGACCAGTGACCCTGGTGACCCTTGGGGGAACCCACACAAGACTGCTGGAGTAGTTCAGAGCATTCTGGGCACTTCTTGGGCCTCCGAAGATGAGCGGCTCTCTGGTGCTCGATCTGGGTGCAGCTGGTCTAACCAGGTTGTGATGTGCCAGCCCATAAGAAGCTCTACTGGGCTGCAGCTGGTGGAGGAGCTCAAAGTGGCCCGGTGGCCCAATAGGAAAGCTGCCAACCAGTGCTCCCAGTTGCTCTGGATGAACCGCCTCAGGGAGTCCTTGGTGGTCTGCACCATTCTTTCTGCTTGTTCGTTGGTGGTCAGGTGGAACGGTGCAGACCAGATGTGGCGGATCAGGTAGTGGCCCAAGAATTCCTGAAACTCTCCTGACGTAAAAGCAGTCCCATTGTCTGTCACGACTGTTGGGGAGGCCGTGCATGCAGAAGATCTGTGTGAGGGCCTGGATGGTCACCCGGGAGTAGGTGGAGGCAACAGGAATGACCTCCAGCCATTTGGTGTAGGAGTCCATCAGTACGAAGAATATCTGGCCCTGGAATGGCCCAGCAAAGTCTATGCTGGGGATTATTAGGAAGGGTATTGTAAACAGATCAGCCAATATCATAATGCCGCTATATAAATCAATGGTGCGACCTCATCTGGAATACTGTGTGCAATTCTGGTCACCACACCTTAAAAAGGATATTATAGCTTTGGAAAAAGTGCAGAAAAGAGCAACTCGAATGATAAAAGGGTTGGAACACTTTCCCTATGAGGAAAGGTTAAGGCGCTTAGGGCTCTTTAGCTTGGAGAAACGACGACTGAGGGGTGACATGATTGAGGTTTATAAGATTATGCATGGGAAAGAGCAGGTAGAGAAAGAGGTACTTTTCTCCCTTTCTCACAATCCCTTTCTCCCTTTCTCCCTTTCTCACAATACAAGAACCCGTGGGCACTCCATGAAATTACTGAGCGGTCGGGTTAGAACAGATAAAAGGAAGTACTTCTTCACCCAAAGAGTGATTAACACATGGAACTCATTGCCACAGGAAGTGGTGGCAGCTACAAGCATGGACGGCTTCAAAAGGGGATTAGATAAGCATATGGAGCAGAGGTCCATCAGTGGCTATTAGCCACAAGGTATAGATAGGGACTCTGGGGCAAGCGATGCTCTGTCATCTTGGTACTTGGGGGGGTCAACAGTGGGATGGCTTCTAATGTCCTGGCCCCACTGGTGGACCTCCTGATGGCACTGGTATTTCTGGCCACTGTGTGACACAGAGTGTTGGACTGGATGGGCCTTTGGCCTGATCCAACATTGGCATCTCTTATGTTCTTATGTTCTTATGTTAGGTGCACCCGGGACCATGGGGTGCTGGTGGAGTCCCATTGCTGTATGGGAGCTCGGGGGGGGGGGGCTCTGGTCTGGTCTCCTGGCAGGCCTAGCAGTGCTTGATCCAGGCCTCGATATCTCAATCAATCCCTGGCCACCACAGGTAGCTGTGGATGAGAGCTGTCATCTGAATGTGGTACCAGCCGATAAGACTCGCTGGTGAGGGGGGCTGGTACTACAACTTGGGTTCCCCAGAGCAGGCACCCCTTGTGTGAGGAGAGCTCATCCCGACAAGCCAAGAAAGCTGTAAAATCTGAGCCCACCCAGTTGGTGGGCCATCCCCTCCACAACGAGTCCAAAACGTGGGAGAGGATGTGGTCCTTGGTCGAGTGGCGGGCGACTTCCTCAACAAGAAGGATTTGGTGTGCAGGAGCTGGATCAGGGTCAACAGAATGCAGCAGCAGGCAGCTGAGAGCATTGGCGTGTCCCATCGCCTTCCCTTGGTGGTACTGAAGGGCGTACTAGTAGCCGGCAAGGAAGATCGACCAGCGCAAGACCCGTGGTGACAGCATTTGTGGTGTCTGGCGGTTTGGAGTGAAGAGGCCCAGCAGCAGCTTGTGGTCCGTTATGATGGTGAAGGGCTGGCCGTACAGGAAGTCATGGAACTTCTTCACCCCCACCACAGTCACCAAGCCCTCCTTGTCTATCTGCACATCGTTGTGCTCAGCAGATGACAAAGTGCGGGAGTAATATGCCACTGGGACCTGCCAGCCATTGGGCGGCTTGTGCCCCAAGTTGGCGCCAATTCCATAAGGGGAGACATCGCAGGCGAGGATGACTGGCAACTGGTAATCGAAGTGGGCCAGGACTGAATTGGATACCAGCAGGTCCTTGACTGCCCAGAAAGCATCAGCTTGCCTTCGGCCCCAGACCCAGGGAGCTTTTTTATCCAGGAGTCAGTGGAAGGTCTCTGCAACGGCTACCTTGTGTGGCAGGAAGGCGTGATAAAAGTTCAAGAGGTCGAGGAATGCCTGGAGCTCAGCCTTGGATTTGGGTGTGGGGGTGTCACTGATGGCCTTGACTTTGTCTTGCACTGGGTGGATGCCCTCCTTGTCCACCACGAATCTGAGGAAGTTGAGGCAGTGAACCCCCAGGAGACACTTTTCCTGCTTTACCTTCAACCTGGCAGACTGGAAACGCTGAAGGACGGCACGCAGATGGTTGATGAAGTCCTCTTCTGTGCGGGCGGCGATCAGAACATCATCGAAAAATGGTGTGACTCTGGGGATCCCTTTAAGAATAGAGTCCATTAGAACAATCCTCTTCCTGGAAAATTTCCGGTCGGCACGGCGCGGGATGAGCGGTCCTCAGCTCGATCCTTATTCGCTTCGTCTGGGGCTCCCGGGACACCCGGGGGCACCCAGCCAGATTTTCTGGAGGAAGAGCTGGAGTAGGGGGCTTCGTTGTGGCCCCTCCCATGATGGGCAACGCGGGGGTGTGTGTCCACTTTGTGCCCCGAAGCAGGAGCGGAACGAGGAAAGAAGCCTGGCCGCCATGCTTCTTACAACCGCAGCCTCCCGTTTTTACTTACAATACGAAGGTGTTCTGGATTAGAACAACGGCAAAAGGTAAAACTGTGAGTGCACATATCCTTGAGAGTTTAAAAAGAAATAGTAGTCCGAAAGAAGGAGAGAAGTACTGGCCTGATAAAGCAACAAACGAGGACTCTGTAGCAGAGTGGAGAGAACCAAGCCCTCTGGTTAATGTCGCGCTTGCCTAGCAGCGTGGAAAGGGACATTGATGAAGTGAAAGTGAAAGTGAAAGGATGTTAGCAGAAGAGACAGACATGGAGAGAGACGGGGAGGAGGAGATGCTGATGATAGACTTGTCTGTTGAGCAATTTTTAAAGTTATTAAAGGAGGGAATAGAAGAAGGAGTAAGGCAAGCGTTTGCTAGCTTCCATGAGCCCCAGCTGGAGCGCAGGAGTGGAGAAGATCAGGAGCAAAATAATCAATATCTGGAGGAGATACCTGGTGGAGGACAAGAAAAGGAGATAAAGGAGGAACAAAGTCGGAAGGAAAAGCCATTTAAAAAAAATGTACTGAAGAGGAAAGAAGCAAGAAGGAAAATACAAAGACTCTCCCCCAGGGGGAAGGAAGATGGGAAAAGAAAGAAACAGGGAAGTGCAGAGTGGAAGATAAAAAAGAAGGACAGAAAATGGAGACGTAAACGTTGGAGAACTTTTGAGAAGAAACCAATAAAGGCATGTCATCTCTACAAGGGAAGAACCCATCGGGATATGGTGTTGTTGAAGAAGAAGAGGCAGAGTTATAAAAGGCAACTTAAAATATATAAGCTATTTACATTATGTATGCTTGATCTGTCCCCTGTGAGAATAGAATGAACTGATGAATGCAATGAATTGAAATGACTAGAATGTTTTTTTATTAAGTGTGTTATTTTTTCCAAGTGAAAATTGAATGAATCGATGAAGATAATGAATTGATAGAATTAGAAGGTTATCAAGATAAAAAAAGAAAAAAGAAAAAAAGTATAGCTTTAAAAATAGGGGGTAAATTTGTAAAAAAAGAGTATTAGTGTTTTTTAGTGCTACAAGATCAGAGGGTGGATGAATATTATGTTGTCATTATTATTGTTATTATTATTATTTCATGGGGAGAAAGTGCATTATTATTTAAATGTGATAAGTGTATGAATTGATGGAGGTAATGAATTGAGATGATTAGATGGTTATTAACAAGATATAAATTATAGGTTTAAAAATGGCCAGTAAATTAGAAAAAAAGGGGTTAATAGGTAGCAGGGTTGTAAGATTTAAAGCATATGAAGTGTTTGTATTTTATGAATGTGTTACTTCTGTCTCTAGAAAATGGAATGGGTTGATGATTGAAAAGAACCAAAAGGATTAGAGATGATGATTGTAAGGATCTGGAAGGATTGGGAAAAGGAAATGAATTGAAAATGGATGAGATTAGAGTGTTAGGAAGTGAAAATAGGAAATATGGGAAGAACTGATATGATGGAGGATTTCACTGTTGTTGAAGGGCTGGAATGGGAAGTAATATTATGGAATGAAGGGAGAATGAAATAAGGGTTAGGTTTGGTATGATATTGCATCCTTTTGCTCTTTCTTCTCTATAGGAAATGTGCTGGGTTTTTTCCCTTATGTATATGTTTAGGTGATGGTAAATAGGTAGATAGAACAGTGTAAAGGATGGAAATGATCAGGAATGTAGGGCAGAAGTGGAAGGAGATAGTAGCTCGGTTAATTAAAAGTTATAAAGATTGACCCTGGTTAGAACAGCTGAGGAGTAGAGAAATAGTGAAATAATAATAAAAATTGGAAAAAGAGGGTATATAATTAACATTAAAATTAATTAATATAAAAGGAAAAAATCGATTAGCTATAGGTGACTAATTTGGGGAATAACTTTTGGGAATAAATAGGAAAATTGGTAGTAATAGGGGTTGAGTGAGTTAGAAGGATTAGGAGGGATAGCTGGTTTAAGATCTAGGGAAACTACAGACATAAAAGATATATTATTGGATGTGTGTTACTGTTATTTGCTATGTGTATATGGGTGGAAAAGTATGAAGGAGAAAGGAATTATAATTTTATGTATTGCCGTTGTTATGAAAGGGTTAGTATTAAGATTATGTTAAGGTAATAATGGGATGAAATGAGAAATTATAATTATCGATGCAAGCATATATCTGGAAAACTCAATAAAAATATCGTGCAAAAAAAAATAGAGTCCATTATGTTTTGGAAGATCCCAGGAGCCATGCTGACCCCAAAATTTAGCCGTTAAACCTGGAAAGCACCTCGGTGTCTAACTATGGTTTTGGCTTCGGCAGTGGCATCGTCTACCAATAACTGGTGGTAGGCCCGTGCTAAGTCCAATTTCCCAAAGATTTTTGCACCAGCCAGCGCCAGGACATAGCTGACGACCGGCATCAGGTAGGCATGGTCCTGCAGCACCTTGTTAATAGCGCATTTGTAGTTTGTGCAAATGCGGACGTCCCCATTGGGTTTAATAGGAGTGACTATTGTGGTCTCCCAGAACATGTGGGGGACTGGCTCCAGAACCCCTTGAGCCACCAAGTGATCTAACTCCTCCTCAGTCTTGAGTTTCAGTGCAAAAGGGACATGCCAAGCTTAAGCCTTATGGGCCGCACCTCTGGGTTGAGCTGGAGTGAAGATGGGGGTGGTGGTGTAATGGCCAAACGTTCCATCAAATACGGATGGAAACTAATCACACACCCGCCGGAAATCCCTTAGTTCATTGTGGCTCACCCCCGTTACCCTGAACTCCAAGGGTGCAAACCACGCCAGCCCCAACAAACTTGTGTGCTGACCTTTGACTACTAAGAAGTCCAACAAACTGTCAAATTGCCAGTACTTCACCCAAAACTTGCCCACCCCTTTCATGGCCACCACGTTCTGTTGAAAATCTCTGAGGATGACACCAGTGAGTTTAAGGCAAGGCCCTTCCCCAGGGCACCGCCTCCTGAGAGACCCCGTGTCCAACTGCATCCTGCAAGGGGCACCCTCAATTAACACAGTCACCTTTAGCTTTTTGAGGGTGTCTTTGGGTAAGTGTAATACCTGCAGCGGCGGTACAGATGTGGTGTGCAGCTCTTTGGGGTGCAAGGACCAGGAGTGCCTCACCGGGGGGCAGCTGCCGGGGATTCCCGCGTTTAACACGTGGAATTTCCTGCTCAGGGGGCGCTGATTGGGCTGGCAGCGGCCCCGGGGATTGGCTCCCTCCCTGCCTGCCTGCCTGGCCACAGGCCCCGCCGGGCCCGGGCAGCTGTCCCATTGGCCCCCTCCCCCCACCCTTCTTGCCCTGGCCGGGCTGCGGACGACGACAGGCTGCCGGCGGCCGCCCCTGCCTCTCCTCCTGCACCCTAACGTCCGGCTCGCACTCTAGGCGAAGGCCTAGTTCGCCTAGCGGGCGAGCCGGCCCTGTTGCCAACCTCCCAGGATTTCTTGAATGCCGCAGCCTCCTGGATTGCCTTTTGGAGGTTTGTATCCTCTTGGCCGATGCGCTTGTGATGGGCCTCTGATTCCGCTTGAAGAAATCGAGGCGGCAAGCCAGGCAGGTGGGCTGGGGTACAAAGTGGTTGGTGAGCGCCATGATGAGACTATTGAAAGTGGCAAGCTGCAACGTGGTCGGTGTGATGAGGCCCTGAGCTAGCTCCAGGGTGGTGATTCCATAGGAGCTGAGCAGCAGTGCCTTCTTCTTCTTGGTGGCATCATCGATTTCCTGGAACTCCATGAAGTACTTCAGGCATTCCTCCCATTGCTCTGGGCGAGTGGGGTCGAACTCTGGAAGTAGTCCTGGAGTGGCAGCCATGGTCCTAGTTGTGGTGTGATGCACATGGCACTGGAGCTCGGTGCGCGGTGCAGTGCAGATGGGCGCTATGCTTGCTCGACAGGATCCCACCTTTGTGGCCAGTATTAAATACTGGGTTCCATGGATGGTCTGACCCCAAACATAGTGATCAGCTCTGCTTTATTGGTGATTCAGCAAGAACAAGACAAAGACAAAAGACGAACTGCCAGGGCAACGGCACTGTTTAAATAGCATGCAATTCCACCCACTTCCCAAACAACTACCAACAGTAGGCCATTATCAGAACCATTTTCACAAGAGGTTCCCATCACTTAAAGATCCAGAGGGGAGCCTGATTCTTGGGTGCCTCGTTCTTGGGAAAGCAGCAGGGCCTTCTCTGTGGTGGTGCCCCCATTCTGGAACCTGCCCCTTCCCCCCAGGCAAAGTCTGCCCTCTTTGCCGTAACCTAGACATCCGTCCAAGGCAGCAGTTTTACCACCATTACTTCCCCATTGGCCACCTCCAGAGTCCTGGTGGGCTGTTGTTCTAGAGCTCCAAGCTCAGCCAGTCTCTAGTAGAAACAGTCCTGGAATGCTCCAGTCCCAATGCATAACAGTAAGCTTATTTGAAACTGGGAATGCAGTTAGCTGCTGAAATCTGCACATTCACTCCTTTTATCTCTTCATCTACATTGTTTCTTTCCCTGCCAGTATTTGCAAGTATGTATGGCAGACACTCAAGGAGCAGCACAGGAACAAATGACAGAAAAACTGAAGCACCCCCCCACACACACACACACCAAACAGCAACAAAGGTGCTGGTATCAAAGGACTTCAGTCTGTGTGAGTTTGTGTTGGATTGTGACCTACCATCCATTTGCTTGGCCACTCTCTTCTTTCAGGGGTAGGCGGGGGGGGGGGAGGGAAGGGTATACTTAAAGTGGGTATATGTAAGGATCTCTGATCTTGTTAGTTATTTCATTTTCAGTACTAAGAAATCAAAAATTGATGGGTAGCTTTTAAAAAAAATCAAGTGGCTGTCAGAAATTGCATCCTACCTATGCTTTCTGAGACCTTGTGCTGAGTAGAGAAGAGAATCTAACGAAATAGATGTCTATATACAGCAAATTCAACAGCCTGAATAACACACATTAAGCATAATTCTCTTAATTTGCAAAATTAAGAAGGTGGAGATTCTGCTTGTACAATCTGTGTTCCTTTGTTTCAGAATTTGGCTTGTTTTCATGAAAAGATTCTATTGACTAAAGAAACGCTGAAAAAATCCAGCTGGAGTCAAGCAAAGTCCTTGCTCAGCAGAGTCCAACTGCATTTGTGTGCCAAAACATACGTTACTGCAGGAATCCAAGATCTAGGTCAGAGATTCAGGCTTCAAAACATGTTTCCAAAGTGAGAGAGAAAATCCATCAAGCAATGCCCAGTAAAAGGAAAAAGAAAAAAGAACCCCAGCATCAGGGTAAACATTGCAGGAACTTCCCTAATTTCACTGCAATTACGTTATCATCTCCAGATAAAATGGAGAACTAGAAACCACTTGAGAAGCCAGCTACTGCCTGGGGCAACTATTTAAGTAACAACAACAACAACAACAACAAATGGTCGCCTTTAAATTCTAGCAGATTTTGACAAGCCCTAAAAGAGGCAGTGGGAAAAGAAAATGAAGTCAAGTCAGCCTCCAGAGATAGACTTGCATGTTAGCTACTAAACTGTTTGGCCAAGAGGCAATTTGAGTGAAAAGCTTTTGTGGGTTTGCCAGCAGCCAGTTCAGGCCCTAATTGCTTTTATTATTTTTTCCACAGCTGATAGCCATTTTCACACATTTATAAGAAAGAGCTTTCTCCTTCTCCCCCATTATTTTTTGTCTGAAGGGAGAGAAATCTCCATTATCATTATAACAACACTGATACCTACCTTGAAGCAAAAGTTTTTTTCTCAAAGAACTTTACATAGCTGTGCAAATCTCTGGCACATGTTTTCCCTTCTCTGAATTATAGTACTGCCCTCAGAGCTAGCACATGTTTATTGTGGAGCCAGGATGTGCGTAAGGATTGCTTTTGCTGGGTCACTGCTGGTCCACAGGACAGTTAGGCTGGCTGTAAATGATGTCCAGGATTCATCCACACTTATTTGTCTTCAAAAGCACTTCAAAACTGCATAATATTTCCCCCCCTTTAAAATCATCTGAACCATCACTTAAGGTGCCTCTGAGCAAAACACAAAGACTTAATGCTTCAAACATTTCAGATGGTAACTCTATAAGGGCTTGGGGAAGATAGCACTTTGGTCTGAGGGCCAAAGTAGATGCAACATTTTTTAACAACTCTCCCAGTTTGGATTAGGACCATGGTGTGTGGGGAGCGGGGGCTTCAGCCTTCCCCATTTCATTTTTCTCAGCCAAAAGTACCCCTAGTGTACTGTGCTCATGATGGTAGCTGCACATGCAAAGAGGGCTACACATACAATGCCCCAGGCCTGTTTTGGGTCAAGAAAATGGCACAGGGGGAAGACTAAGGCCCCTTCTTTCCACATGGGAACCCTGACACAACTTATTTTAAAAGTTCACATCTAGTTTGGTTCTGGGAAAATAGCTCTTATGTACAGTGATAGTTTTGTGACAGATGTGGAAGTACTTAAGGAGAAGTACTTAAACAGCATGCATTCATTGGTTCCTGAATCATGGAGAATCATTCATGTACATCTTCTACTTACGTGCAGCTTTTAACAAAGTTAGAGTCCAATGGCATCTTTAAGACCAACAAAGTTCTAGTCAAGGTGTGAGCTTTTGTGTGCATGCACACTTCATCAGATGATGAAATATACTTATATTATATTTATTTTATACTTATAATAGAATGCAAAATAGTGAAGTGTTTCTTAACAGATAAAAAGAATGACAAGCTTGGTTTCTGGTTATCATCTGCTTTGATTCAACTGGGGAAAAAAAACTACATAGATAATAATTATGACAGAACTGGAGATTGATGTACCCTAAATTGTGAGAATTCAGTCGTTTGATCCTATCTATCTCCTTTCTAGCATGGAGGCAAACTTTAAAGCAGGGGTGTTGAGCTCATTTGATATGACGGCCGGATCTGACATAAATGAGACCTTGTTGGGCCAGGCCATGTGTGTCATAAAATGTAATGCCAGGTAATGGAGATATCTCTCCTTATGTATAATGCTGTTTTGGGGTGAATGTTCCACATGCTCCCACAGCATTTGGCTCGCCCTGACTGTACGAAGACAAATATGGTCACAGCCCATAGACATGAAAAGATAGAGCCACAGGAACTGTGTAAAGTGTGCTCAATGTTTCTTTAATGATAGCAATAATGTTATAAATATGAAAATTACAAAAGTGATACTAATACATTGAAATTGTAAATCCAGTTACATAAGATGGAAGATAACAACGACGGTGGGACGGTGGTCTCCGGAATGTGATGCCGTTTCGACAAACGTCTTCTTCTGACCAAGAATCTATAAGCTTATACATGATATAATACATATGAACATTAGTACTTACATCTTAGGCCAGAAAGGCTGCGCAGGAGAAGGAGACAGACCTAGGGAGTGGCGGCAAGCATGGGAAGCACTCACCTTCACTGCCCCTCACAGCTCCTCTCCCTTGGCCGCAAGGCTGGTGCTTCCTCAGGGAGACAGCTCAGCAGGCGGCCCCGCAGAGAAAGCTGGCCACCGCCTTTCAAAAGTGTTGTGTCCGCTGACCACCACCGGAGGTCAGCGCACACTCCTGAGCTTCAGTCCGGCACAACAATGGGACTAGGATTCTAGTCCCTCCACTGGGGGGAACCAATGGGACCTTGGCGGGAGATTCAAACCCACCAATGGGACCAGGGGAAGCCCCTGGACTGTGTATATAGTTGGCCTGCCGGCCGTTAGTCTTTAGTCTTGTTGTGTACCAGTAAAGCCATGCTGATCACTACATCAGCCTCCATGCTTTCTTTACGCGTCTAACCCACTACACTTCAAGTAGTCTGTCAGGCATGTAGATGGTCAAGGTCTTCAAAGTGCTCAGAGTTAATTCATGCTGCTTAGGACCAAGTACTAGCAGCAAGCATAATTGCTTTCCATCTGCTCAACCTGTATTTTTGTAAATAGACATTTTATCACAAAAGTTGCTATAATCTCCAGTACTATCTTCTCAGGATGGAAACAAGTGTATAAGAAGCTGTCCCTGGAACTTGCTCTCATTCAAGAGAATAGGAAGTATGAAATCATATCTACTGTAATTTCACATCATATATGTATGAATTTAATATATGATTTTTCATCTTCACACTATTTTCTGGGTATCTTGAACCAATTTTTCCTACAAAATATATGCATTTTTCACTGCTTTTAGTGCAACAGTAAATCAGAATTATACATTGCTGTGTGTGGGGGGGG
>NW_015170961.1:147690-147872 GCF_001447785.1 Gekko japonicus
CACAACCTGTATATAAACACATATTCTGTGTTGTTTTATTAAATCTGATCTTTGTACTTTCAGGCTCAGTATAAAACTTACCTCACAGAAGTGACCCAGAGCCTTTATGCTTGCTACCCTAAAGAGCATCTTGTAATTGAGGGGAAAGTTTGTATCACAAAACCAACCAGATCCCCCAAATT
>NW_015170961.1:149289-159318 GCF_001447785.1 Gekko japonicus
CCTGGCCCATTTTGATGAGACATTACCGGTGGTTTTGGCATGCGATGCCTCGCCTTACGGGGTCGGGGCTGTGTTGGCTCACCGTTTGGCCGACGGCAGGGAGGTCCCGGTCGCTTATTACTCTCGAACCCTTTCTGCGGCGGAGCGGAACTACGCCCAGATCGACCGGGAGGGTCTCGCAATTGTGGCCGGGGTCAAGAAGTTCCACGACTACATATACGGCAGGCCGTTCACCATTGTCACAGACCATCGCCCGCTCCTCGGCCTCTTCGCGCCCGACCGCCGGACGCCGCAGGTTCTCTCGCCGCGAGTCCTAAGGTGGACTATTTTCCTCGCTGGCTACAATTATCTGCTCCTGCACCGCCCCGGGAAAGCCATGGGCCACGCGGACGCTCTTAGCCGCCTCCCACTACCTGAGGTGGTTGAGGACCCGGCCCCAGCCTTCCGGGTCCTTCAGCTGGAGGGCCTGCCGGAGGCCCCGTTGCAAGCGCGGGACATTGCCCGCCGCTCGGCTCGGGACCCCGTGGTATCCCGGGTTCTGGGCTGGGTGGTGAGGGGGTGGCCTGAGAAGACAGACCCTGAGTTCGCGGCGTATGCTACCCGGCGGGACGAACTTTCTGCACACAAGGGATGCCTGCTATGGGGAGACAGGGTCGTGGTCCCACACGCATTACGCCAGAGGGTCCTCCAGGCACTGCATGAAGCTCACCCGGGCATCGTCCGGATGAAAGGGCTGGCAAGAAGCTACGTCTGGTGGCCCGGCATCGACGCAGAGGTGGAAGCATGGGTCAAGCGTTGTCAGCCCTGCCAGGCGGTGAGACCCAGCCCACCGGGGGCACCAGCGCAGGCGTGGGAATCCACCCGTACCCCGTGGTCCCGGCTCCATATAGACTTCGCAGGGCCATTCCAGGGACGGCTGTTCCTGGTCACGGTGGATTCCTACTCAAAGTGGCTGGAAATAAGCCCCGTGGCTGCAACGTCCGCAAAAGCCACCATCCGCGCCCTACGAGGACTCTTTGCCACACACGGGCTGCCGGACACCATCGTGTCGGACAACGGGACGGCTTTTACGTCCGAGGAATTCCAGCAGTTCCTCAGCAGCAACTTGATCCGACATGTCCGGTCAGCGCCGTTCCACCCCGCAACCAACGGCCAAGCGGAGCGAATGGTCCGAACCGCAAAGGAGGCCTTGAGCCGGATGGTGGAAGGGGAATGGGAATGCCGCATCGCCAGATTCCTCCTGACCCAGCACACGACTCCCAACCCTGTCAGCGGAAGGTGCCCAGCAGAACTACTGATGGGTCGAAAGCCAACGATCCTTTTGGACCGCCTGCACCCCGACCGGGCCCCCGACCAAAGAAACGCAGTCGAGCAGAGGGAAGCACCAAGGGGGTTCTTCCCAGAGGACCCGGTTCTCGCCAGAAACTTCGGCCGCGGTCCGGAGTGGATTGCGGGCCGCATACTCCGGCCCCTGGGTACCGTGATGTACGAGGTATCCATGGAGTGCGGGCAGATATGGAGAAGGCACATCGACCAGCTCAGACAGCGAGTGCTACCGGAGTCCCAGACAGAGGAAGAGACGAGACAGCAGACGGAACCTAGAGAGACCACACCCGAGGCGACTGCACAGGACTTGCCAGCCGAGGAGCACCAGGCACAGGACCCCACGGCCCCAGCTTCGGGCGAGGAAAACCCCGTTCCGGAGGCGGCGGAAGCAGGAGCACCAGCTCCCTCTTCAGAACCCGGCCCGGAGGTCGGAATTCCGGAAGCACGAGGGGCCACCCCTCGACGGCCAGCTAGAGTACGAAGGTCCCCATCGTACTTAAAGGACTACGTGACTTAGGGGGGGGGGCCCGGACTATGGGGGGAGGGATGTTGTGTCCGCTGACCACCACCGGAGGTCAGCGCACACTCCTGAGCTTCAGTCCGGCACAACAATGGGACTAGGATTCTAGTCCCTCCACTGGGGGGAACCAATGGGACCTTGGCGGGAGATTCAAACCCACCAATGGGACCAGGGGAAGCCCCTGGACTGTGTATATAGTTGGCCTGCCGGCCGTTAGTCTTTAGTCTTGTTGTGTACCAGTAAAGCCATGCTGATCACTACATCAGCCTCCATGCTTTCTTTACGCGTCTAACCCACTACACTTCAAAAAGCTCCTCCCACCTTCCTTCAGCAGCAGCAGCAGGGAGGGTCTGGCAGAGAGGAAAGGAGCTGCGGCTCCTGGGAAGCCGGACGCTGGGAGGAGCGGGAAGGACCTGGCGCCTAAAGTGCCATGGGAGCTGCATGCAGCACTGCAGCACTGTAGGCAGAGCATGAACTGCAGGCAAGAGGCATAAGAAGCCCCGGCAGGAGCCACCAAGGGGCTGCCAGGCACGTGGGCATGGTGGCTGGAGGAGCTTCCCCTCTCACCTCACTGAGGTGGCCAAGCACCTTGGGGAGGGTCCAGGGCTGCCTGTCAGTCAGTGGCCACTTCTGTTCATTGAGAAAGAGCAGGCCGGGCACAAAGGAGGCCAAGACCGCCTGGAGGCAGTGGTGCCAGCAGCAGCAGCACCCTGCTTTCCCCATGGCTGGCCGTGGCATGGTCTCTCCAAGGTGGCGGGCGGGAGCCCACTTGGCTTGGAGAGACAAAGGCTCCGAGTGCACAGGCCAGCCCGAACAGGCCTCACCAGAGTGGCAGAAGCCCGGTGGCCACTGACGCACGCCCGGGAATGTGTGGCTGGAGAGCGAGAGGCGGCGGTAGTGCTCTTAATGATGGAGGAGCACCAGAATACCTGCCGGGTAACACCACTCGCCTCTTTGCTGCAGTGTGCTCGGAGGAGGCCAAGTCCGCCTAGAGGCGGCAGTGGCAGCAGTAGCACCCTGCTTTCCCCGCACCTGGCCCTGGCGTGGTCTCTCCAAGGTGGCGGGTGGGAGCCGATCCCACTCAGCCCGGAGAGACAAAGGCTCCAAGCACGCAGCTCGGCCTGAGCAGCAGAAGCCCGGTGCCTGCCAACACATGCCAGGAACGTGTGGCCGGAGAGCGAGAGGCGGTGGCGGCACTCTGAATGACAGCGGGGCACTGGAGTGTGTAACACTGCTTGCCTCTTTGTCGTGGCTCACTCGGAGGCCGAGACCACCTGGAGGTGCTGGCGGCTCCGCTTGCCTGCTGGGGCCCCCCTCTTTCTAGAGCTTGTTGTATTGCTTTTATACAACAGGCTTTGCTCCTAGTGAACTTTATAAAGGACATAAACACAAAGGGTTTTTTAAAACTTAAAATAAAAACATGCTTAAAACATTAGCACTCTTGCAATATTTTGTTTATTTAAGTGTCTGTTTACTGACACCTCTTGCTCTGAATTATTGCATCAAAATGTCTGTGCTGTTGCAATCTTGAGTATGCTGTTAAGGTGTGTATCTGTAAGCTGCAAACCTACGATGATGCAGCAGCAGAACTGGAAGAAGCAGCAGAAGACAGCCAGTTCCACTGCGGGTCTGATAGAAGCCCTCCGGGGGCCTGATCTGGCACCCAGGGCACATGTTTGACACCCCTGCTTTAAAGCACCTTGGCTGTATAGATTATTTTTCTTGTCCCCAGAACAGAGAATAAGTTAGAGATGTCATTGAAGTGCTCAAAAAGCGGACTGGAATGATGGGCCAAAAACTGGATCCTGCACATGTGGTAGGCTTGGCACATACATATAACTGGCTAGCTGTTTGGGAGAAATCTAGCACGCAAAAGCTCCTTATATGGCTGTCTCACCCCAGCAATACGACTGTGGAACCAGACTCAAAATCTGGTACTTTGGCTTTTGTGCTTCCTCTAAAGGATTTGTGTTTGGCCAGCAATGATCTCTCATATACAGCCAGGACTCACAGAAAGTTCCTCTTATAAATCTATGCCAAAGACCTTTAACTCCTAATAGCCAGTTTTTACCTAGTCTTTAGTCTGTTCTATGCCCGCTTTCCATCTGATGGCTTGCAATTGCACAGCAGTTACTTTTTCTTCTAACTGCTCTCTAGGGGTGATCTTAGTGATTTTGGGCCCTGGGCAAAAGTTCAGGATGGGCCTCAGAATCTCTGTAACTTCATCACTGGCCTCGCTCTGCTGGGGCCAAGCAAGAGGTGGCCCTCGCACCATGTGAAATGGGCAAGAAACACTGCTGCCACCGGAAGCCAGCTGCCTGAACCCAGGGGCAGGTGTAAGTAGCAGCAGGAACCAGGTCTACTTGTCTCCTCCTTAGGGGTCCAGGGCTATGGGTGGTTGGGCCTCCCCCAAGTGCAGGGCCTGAGAAACTGGCCCTCTTGCCCATTGGCTAAGACCACCCCTTCATGTGCTTTTTACTGGATTTTTAGAAAACTGATCATTGGTACTGCTACGGAATTTTTAAAAGTTGGTAAAAAGCTGGCTAGTAGCGGGGAAATGGCTCCAGATATGACCATGGTTGTGGGCAGGGAGGTGCAGAAATCCATGCCTTTCTGTCCACACAGATCCCAAACTCATTTTGGGTATGATCCTTCCAGAATGATATTTCCGGAAATATTATATAAAAGCAGGTTTAGTACACCCAGTGGAGCCAGGGGAAACCCAGAAAGTGAATGACTGCATACACCATTATGTAGAAGACTCAAAATAAGCACTGTGATCAGGACAGGGTATGTGTGGAGCAAAGCCCATGTGTGGAAGCAACCTTGGTTACGGTCACTTACAATTAAAATAAGAAAATTTAGCTACTGCTTAATATTTGGCCTCATTGAATAAAAGCAAGAGTGTTGTACTTTTTATCATCTCCCTATGTGTACTCTCCCATTCAGCTTGCGGCTGGAGGCTCTTCCTTTTTTAAGATAAGGATCTTCCTTTTTTGGAAATGGGTGAAAACATCCAGTATACACATACATCTGTCATTGCACAAATGATATGCAACAAACCAGCTCCAAGGATCCTTCTGGATAAGAATGTGAGAGCTTCACCCTGAGGTTTCAATCCTCCAATAAGGTCAGCCATCTTTGACCTTTGCTTTCACTTCATAAACAAACAACTGGGGGGGGGGATGCTGCTTCTATATCAGATGGTATCAGACAGGCAGCAGGGAAGTGGGTGTGAGTGGGGGGGAATCTATATTTGGAACAACAAATAAAATTGGATACATTTTCCTTTGGCATTATCTTGCCAGGGCAGACTCTGTGATTAAGGATGACAGTTGACTACCAGGGTAAACAAGCACCTTATCTTCGTGGTGCCTGTCTGCTGATTTCAGCAATTGTACTCTTACACTGGGCCCGGAGTGATACATCCATACAAGCTGCAGCCGTGACCTCTTTTACTTAACCATGTTATATTATCAGAGTTCTGTGTTAAATGAAACTTGGGCTCCTTCCAAAGTAATGCACTGAAAGGGAAAACTAGAAAGCCAAGGCTTCCACTGGGCCTCAAGGGCTCTAGCTGGAAGTTCTGTGTCATGCAGAGGCATTCAGCTTCTTCATGCTTAAGCATAAAATATAGTACAAAGTTAAAGTCCAGTGGCACCTTTTTAAGACAAAGTTTAATTCTGGGTATAGGCTTTTGTGTGTGTGCACACTTCTTCAGATACACTGAAACAGACCTTACCAAACAATACATACAGGTGGGGGGGGTGGTTAGTTGCCAGGAAGGGCTAATTGGAGTCAAGATGCCTAAATATCTGAACTACAAGTAGCTAAGATTGAATTACAGCAGTTGGTAAACCTGTGAATAGCAGCAAATTAGCATATGGATAACAAATGAGTTAACAAAGAGATATGAGAACAGAGCGACTTAGCATGTGTAGTGAGATAAGAACCCGATATCTCTATTAAGCCCTGGGGGTTCCATTGTCCTGAGTGTTGTAATTTTTACCAACTGCTTTAAACCAGTCTTAGCTATGTGTATTGCTCAGTTACTTCAATTAGCCCTTCCTAGCAACTACCCCCCCTTCTCTCTAGCTATATGTAACGATTGGTGAAGTCTGTTTCAATGTATCTGAAGAAGTCTGCATGCACACAAAAGCTTATACCCAGAATTAAACTTTGTTGGTCATAAAGGTGCCACTGGACTCAAACTCTGTTCTGTTGCTTCAGACCAACATGGCTACCCACCTGAACATAAAATACAGTATGGGGGGGAAAAACTCTTTCCTCTT
Organism: Gekko japonicus; assembly: GCF_001447785.1. Taxonomy (NCBI): domain Eukaryota; kingdom Metazoa; phylum Chordata; class Lepidosauria; order Squamata; family Gekkonidae; genus Gekko; species Gekko japonicus. The sequence goes on from NW_015170961.1 coordinate 155,428, forward strand.
CATCTTGAAATATTCTTTAATAAAAATTAGATTTGATCCACAGTAAATGTGCACTGAAATGATGAAGAACAAGTTCATTTCTTAGAAACTATGGAAACCTTCACGAACACAGGTCATATACCTTTAAATGGCACATTCTGGGGTACTCAACAGGGAATGGTCTTCTGGATTTCCAGAAACTCCCGACTGGATGTTGCTGAAAACAGAGGCCTGGATCCACATTATTTTCACAGGTGCAAAGATTTCCACTCATGGAGCGCTATTCCTCCCCCCCACCCCCAGCAGCCCAAAGTGAAGAAGAAGAAGAGAGAGATTGGATTTATACCTCGCCCTTCACTTGGAGTCTCAGAGCAGTTTACAAACTCCTTTCCCTTCCCCTCCCCACAACAAACACCCTGTGAGGTGGGTGGAGCTGAGAGAGCTCTGAGAGAACTGTCCTTGACAGAACAGCTCTGACAGAACTATGGCTTGCCCCAGGTCATCCAGCAGCTGCAAGTGGAGAAGCGGGGAATCAAACCCGGTTCTCCCAGATTAGAGTCCACGCGCTTAACCACTACACCAAACTGGCTCTCGAAATTCTGTTCTTGAGGAAAGGGACCCCTCAGAAACAGGATTTGGGGACTATTTGTGGCTGCCACAGGGAGGAGGTGGCAGGAGAACCACGCTTAATGGACAGAAATCTTTGCTCTCACAGAAACAGTAGTCTGGACCTAACCCAGAATGCTTGACTAATGGACCTGGGTCCAACTGAGTAAGACAAATCTAAGGTTCTCAGCTGAATCAGGCTTGGGTTCTAATACTCTTAGCCAGGTCCATTGACTGTTGCACTTAAACATTAATTCTGCTGGTTGTCCTGGAGAAGATGAGCTTATTAGAAGAAACCAGCAATGTAGACGGCATAGCTGGTCCTGGTATCGTGCAGGGTCCATGTCATCTGAGTGGACTGCTGACAGACAGAGAGGGTTTAGGCCTCCTAGTCATCTGGCCAAGAACAGCCCTTGAATGAATTACAAAGTTCCATTAATCTCAGTGTGAAAGTATTGTAGCCTGTATCTACAGTAGAAATTCCAAAGGAGGGCACAACTTTAATTCAGACCTGTTGAAGAAGAAGAGGGAGAAGGAGAATAATAATAATCATAAAATCATAGAATTGAAAGGGATCTCTGGGGTCATCTAGTCCAACCCCCTGCACAATGCAGGAAACTCACAAATACCCCCCCCCCCCCCCGCACGCTCTTCTCGCCCCGGAAGATGACAAAAAGCCACCAGGATCCCTGGCCAAATTAGCCTGGAGAAAAACTGCTTCTTGACCCCAATGTGGCGATCAGCATTTCCCTGGGTGTGTAAGAAAGGGCCACAAGAACTAAGCACTGGTGCAACCCTTCTTGCCTTCCATCTCATGATCTGCCTAAGTTCACAGAATCAGCATTGCAGTCAGATGGCCATCTAGCCTCTGTTTGAAAACCTCCAAAGGAGAGCGCACCACCTCCTGAGGAAACCTGTTCCACTGAGGAACCACTCTATCAGGAAGTTCTTCCTAATGTTTAGCCGAAAACTCTTCTGATTTAATTTCAACCCATTGGTTCTGGTCTGACCTTCTGGGGCAACAGAAAACAACTCTGTACCATCTTCTATATGACAGCCCTTCAAGTACTTGAAGATGGTTATCATATCACCTCTCAGTCATCTCCTGTCTAGGCTAAACATACCCAAGCTCCTTCAACCTTTCCTCATTGGACTTGGTCTCCAGACCCCTCACCATCTTCGTTGCCCTCCTCTGGACATGTTACACCTTGTCTACGTTCCACCTTGTCTATATCCTTCTTAAATTGTGGCACCCAAAACTGAACACAATAGGTGAGGTCTAACCAGAGTAAAGTGATACCATCACTTTGTGTTGGAAGAAGAGTTGGATTTACACCTTGCCCTTCACTAGGCGTCTCAGAGTGGCTTACAATCACCTTCCCATCCTCTCCCACAACAGGCACCCTGTGGGGCTGAGAGAGCTCTTGAGAGAACAGCTCTGAGAGAACTGTGACTGACCCAAGGTGACCCAGCTGGTCAGCTCTGATAGAGCTGTGACTGGCCCAAGGTCACCCAGCTGACTGCATGTGGAGGAGTGGGGAATCAAACCTGGTTCTCCAGATTAGTCTGCCACTCTTTACCACTACACCAAAATTGGTAATACGAATTATGTTGTCCTACAGATGCACTTGAAATCAGCTTCCATAGTACCAGCCTGAAGTAAGCATGATGGAAAGCTCAAACAACTCCCAACTTTGGCAGCAGGTTCTTTTTGCCTCAGTTCAGAAGAAAGCCATCCAGACTGGTCAGGTTACGCCTCCTCTCGCTTTATTTACAGTCCATGACCAAAATACAAATAAGTAAGAAAAAAAAAATGACCATGGCCTGATAAAATATAAAAATTAAGGTATACAAATATAAAAGTGTATAACAGATGTTTGGAAATTACTCAGAACAAATAATGGGATCCAAGACAGCATGTATACCACCAATTAGGAAATGTCTTTTCAAGTCCAAGAAGATAATTTTATTCAGTTCATTTGTACTTTGCCTTTCTCCTCAAGGGGGGAGGATGACCCAAATCAGCTTATGTTGTTCCCCTATCCTTTGTTTTATCCTCACAACAGCACTGCATGATAGGTTAGGCAAAGGGAGTGTAACTGGCCGAGGGTCACCCAGCAAGCTTCCATTGCACGAATGGGGATTTGGACCTGGGTCTCCCAGGTACTAGCCCAACACTCTTAACTGCTACACTTTGCTGGCTCTTATGGAGTCAAGGAAACCATAAAAAGCAAGAAGGGTTCCTCAGAGCGAGGAAAAAAGTATTTCCAACTGAAAAGAATTAGGAGGAGCAAAAGGTCTAAAAAAACCCAATGGAAGCAGGTAAAGTAAGCAAAGAATTTGAGAAGCATATTGCTAAAACATTAAGACTTCCGAAACAGGAAACTAGCCAAGGAAGGGACTTGACTGTTAGATGACAAAGGAGTGAAAGAATGGCTAAAGGAGACTAGGGAAACCATAGAGAAGCTGAATGAACTCTTCTGATTATTTTTCTGTGGAAGATGTCAGATAACATTCCCAATCAGAACTCTTTTTGGGAAGCAGTTTCACAGTTACGAAACTGCTGATCTAGCAACAGCGTAATACTGGAAAGCAGCAATTTAAACACCTTAAATTTTTTTTTGGGGGGGGATAAAGAAAATGACAGCACAGTCAGGCTAATAGCTGTGCCTGGTATATTGGTAGAAAGCATTATTAAAATATGATTATTAAGGAAAAATCAGCATGCCTTTTGCAAAAGGAAGTCCCGTCTCCACAGCCTTTGAAGTTGTTAGAGAATGTTAATAAGCATGAGGGTAAAACTTACGTGGTGGGAACCTTATCCTTGGACTTCTAAAAAGCTTTTGACCAAATCCTTCATCAAAGGCTTTTAAGTAAACCTAGAAGTCATGAGATAAAAGGATTCTTCACTGGTTGAATGATAGGGAAGCAAAGAGTGGAGTAAATAGACTGTTCTCACAGTGGAGAGCAGTAAGAAGAGGGTTTCCAAGGGATCCATATTAAGACTGGTGCTATTTACGTGCTATGGAACCAGGGGTGAGTGGTGAAGAAGCTTGCAGAGGACAGCAAATTATTCAGGCAATGTATCTGAAGGACTGTCTACTCCCTTATGGCCCTACTCAACCACTGCATTCATATTCAGAGGCCCTGCTTTGGGTGCCCTTGTTTTGAGATCAGGTGGGTGGCAACCTGGGAGAAGGCCTTCTGAGCAGTGGCTCCAAAACGCTGAAACTCTCTTCCCAGGGAGATTCACCTGTCCCCTTTTGTTGCTGTCTTCTGCCTGTGGGTGACGAGTTTTTTTTTTGT
>NW_015170961.1:159338-199877 GCF_001447785.1 Gekko japonicus
CGGGATTCCCTCAGTGATCCCTCCTTGATCCCCATCGTTTTAACTGTTTTTAAAAAATCTTTTGTACAAATTTTAAGCTTTGGTTTTAACTTATTTTAATGACGTGTTTGTGTGTTGATTTTAACAGCTTTAAATATTGTAATATGTTAGCTGCCTTGTTGGCCCTATGGAGGCAGAAAGACAGGGTAAAATCTCGCAAATAAAAACAAACAAATATGAAAATGGGCTCTGGAGGATTCTGAAAGGATGTCTCCATGATGCGCAAAAAATCCTAACCATGCATTCATTGATGGGAGAATGAACCAGCAGGAACTAACCAGGGAAAGATTTTTATGAGGAGTTATGATAGCTCAATCAAAACCTCCATTAGGTAAGTGGAAATGATGATAAAGGCAAATTCCGTGCTAGAGATTATTAGGAAAATAATTGAAAAGGAAATTGCTAGTTATCTCCATTCCATTGTATAATATATGCTACAGTATTTGGAAAGCTGTGTAGTATTCTGTTATTCCCCCATCTCAAAACTGCAAGATAACCAAATTATCTGTCCAAAAAAGTCTAAAGAACTTGGAGCTTTCTAGTAAAGAGAAGATGGAGACTAAGGGAGCAGTTTATTAAAACTGGTGTGGAGAAAGTGGAGAGAATGCTAGAACTTGTGGGCATCTCCTAAAGTAGATTCAGGATAGGCAAAATAAAGTACTTCATGTTACTCATAATTTGCAGCTACAGAAGAGCTGTTGGCTTTAATGGTTGGTTTTAGATGGTTTTGAGCAGGACTCTGGTTAGTCTTACAAATTAATTTGAGCGAAGGACCCCCAACACTCAATATTTTTCTCTCTTTCTATCAGTGTATAGCTGTCTACCTGATAGAGATTTTATATCTATCCATCTATCTATCCATCTATCTATCTGTCTGTCTGTCTGTCTGTGTGCAGATGATTTCTCAAACTATCTGTAAATAAAAGGTCCATTGGTCTATTTTAATTCCTGCCTTCATAGTGTATTTACCACCTCTTTGTCACAGACATGCATGCAAAAAATATTTGCTCCTGGTGTCTTCACACCAAGCATCTCGTAAGCTGTGCAAAAATACCCAGTTTCACAATTATTCTTATGTGTTTATAAATGGAGAAAAGCCACCAGCCTTCATGTAAATGACAGATTACAATTAAAATTATTTTGCTTAAGCTTGTCTACAAGCGCACTTAAGAGTTTGAACCTCTCTCCTTTTATGCACAAAAAATGCCAAGAAATTTCTGCCAGAGGCCCACCAAAATCTGACACAAGGCCCTGCCCAGTTGAGCTATTCATAAGCAGTTCAGACAGACAGATCTTCACTGTTTACCCCCAGTGTTTTCAAGGGATCCAAAGTTCCTCTCTTGGGTATTTGCAAAAGGTTCCACAATTCTAAAGGCAGTTTTCACCTTAATTTCTAGTCCAACAGATCATCAGCTAAAAGGATAAAATGTGTTCTACACATTGCAGAGAACTGCATATTTTCAAGTTGATATTTCATACCTTCTTAAACAGGTGGCATGCAGCTGGATATAGACTTTTCTCTCCTCTACAAAATCAGCACATGTGTCAACTCCTGCAGCCTGCTTTACTTCACAACATACTTTAATCAGCCCAAAAAGGAGTAAAAAAAAAAATAGAAGCAAGTCAACTTGGCAGTGACCAATATATGGGTAAATTTGCAGAGATACCACAGTATCTTCAATTTGCATGGAAAGATTTACAAGTCAAGCATGAATTGGTCCATGAAACTTTGGTCCACACTGGAACTTCTTCTGGAAGGGAATTTGCTTAATATTAAGAAAATTCAGTAAGCTCCCATGCAAACCTGACTACGGCAACCAAGCTCAAATCAAGTTATTTTTGATAGCTCACTTCAATGGAGCCAAACTCACAACATACTAAAGTTACCTATAGAACAAGGATTACATTTTTAATTAAACTACAGCTCTGATTGTATGTGATGCAATAGGCTATGAATAGAATACAAAATGAGGGGGAAAGACCCAGCACAGAGACCCAAAATAAAGGCTTCAAAGCTATTCTCGGTTCTGCAAAGGTACACATTACAGCCTGACTTCCCGCATTCTGTGCTTAGCCTGTTAGGAATGTGGGTGGTGCTGCCTCCTTACAGGGCAATGTTGGGAAGTTTGCACTACAACAAAGGCTGCCAGCTCTGGCTTGGGAAATCCCTGGAGATTTGGGGGTGGTGCCTGGGGAGGGTGGGATTCAGGGAGGGAGCCCAGAAGGGATTGTGAGGCCACAGAGTCAGCCACTGCCTCCGGGGGAACTGATCCGTGCCCTGTGCAAATCAACGGGAGAACGGATAGTGCGACTTCACACTCCATTCCAATCCTGTAAGAATGATTTCATTTGTTCAAAAATCTCTGTATTAAAAAGGCATTGCCAAGTCATGTTTGATGTGAAACATATTTGTAGATCTAAATGGACCTGCATATTCAAGACATGTGGACACTATATTTGTGCCAGGGAAGCCATATATAAGGTTTCCTGGCACATATATGTTGCATTAATTTTATCATGTGTCTGTCATGTAGAAGTTTTGTATGATGGCCTAGCATAAAGGATAATCTGTTAAACAGAATAGTTCTGTATTCTATGCAAGAAAGTAGCATTCTAAAAACAGGAATATACCAGTATCTGGCATAAGCTGGTGAAAGCAAGCACAATTATAAAGATTTTTAAGAAAAATATAGTGGGGGAGGGGGTGGGAGATAAACATTCCATTTCTGGCTTTCTAACTGAGCTGACAAATACAGACATCCAAAAAAGCCAGCTGTTCTCTTTCATCTGTTTGAAGTACAGCTGGAATATTGCCCACAGAGCCTCCACCAAAATACTTTCTTTGAAAGCAGCTTGCGAATTGTCTTTCAAGGGAGTAATCTTTTGTACATCAAAAATGTGACAGGGAGCTGCTGCCACCTAATGGTCATATCCTGTAGAGCTTTGCATTGCATATACACTTGGGTCCCTAATACAAGCTATAAAAAGCAGAAAGAATAGAAACCAGACAAAGTGATTATAGCAACATATATCACTGTATGTAAATGAAGCAGCCAAAACACTGCTACAATATATACCAATTCAACATAACACTGTTCTGTAACTAAAGCATCAATTGTCAATTTTAAACTGTTAATGGGACTCTGTGGATTATGGACACATTTTCAAAACTTGTCATAACAATTCCTGGTGATTTCTTCATATATCAGTTCTAATGTCTGAGTAGCTATTGGAGGCTACTGAATCTGAAATAACTTCATTATTTATACACCCCCCCCCAAAAAAAAAAAAATTATTTCAGTCTTAAATCCTTCAAAGTCACTCACTCAAAAAATAATCCAGTTTTCAGAGATGTAGAGCTGCTGCTAAGATAAAATTTTAAATTCCAAATATAATATCACTGAGGTTAAATTTGGTTATTTCCACAGACGTAAATATCATATAGATAGTGTGATCATCACTTTAAAAAGGCAAGTCTAATGGTCCAAATGTTACAAATCCAAAAAGCAATGTTGTATACTGGAGTTGGGATGTAAACCTACTTACAAAATTTGTTTGTTAGGTAAAAGAACCCCAGTGCTCTGGATATAACAACAATAATGTTCTATGGAATCACAACCTTGCAGAATAACTTTCTCAAAAGCTAGAATATTTGAATTATTGGCAATAAGAATATATCTAGTTAGATCTAATGTTACAAAAACTTCCTATAGTAGATTCATCGACTTGATTAAAACCACCAAATTGGTTTAAAGATGTCACCTTCTCTAGTTTTAACAGTATTAACATGCTGAAATGTTTTTATTTTGTAAAGGATCCTGTTCCAGACTCAGAGCTCCATGTTCTGTGGAACTGCTGTATTGTCACAGTCTTTTGGCTTATTTTTTTAATACTCTTACATGTATGTCTTTATGACCATTTTGTCTGGTTGTTGTTATAGCTGCACGTATCTTAACCATGTCTTGACAAAAATAAACAGAAGTTTTCTGACTCCTAAAAGTTTTTATTCTACTGTAACACCCCACTTTGATACGCTTACTGAGACTTCATTAGGGAGATTGGACTGCATATGAAATTATAGAACAGTAATTGTAAAGAGCAGGGTAATAGGGCCATGAAATGTGAGTATATAGGGTGAAATGTGGTTATGTAAAATTCAGATTAATCAAGAAAACTACAGGAAATTGATTAGTTACAAGAACATTGATGGTATCTTTCAGACACAATTGTTAACTATTTTGGGGCACTAGCACAACAAGCAACACGGTGATCTACACTGGATGGGGGTCCAATAGTGGCACACTCTACCTTTTCTCAGCTGCATAGTTTTCCCACTGCAGCTATAAGGCTGGAAACCTGTTTTCAAAAACAGCCAGGATTCTGGGAATTCTTATTATAACATTTACTTTATGGTGTATGATTTTCTAGATTCTCTGAAAGTAAATAAAACTAGGTAGGTAGTGGGGATTGAACATAAATGAAGACTTCAGTTGGTGTAGAACACCACATCTCAGTTCTTACCAGGAGCAAGGCAGAGCATGCATATTACTCCTGTTCTGTACGTTACCATATTCAGGGTATTGGCTGTCACATGGCCTTGGTTCCTCATATCTGCAGGACCACTTCTCCCCCTATGCTCTGCAATGACAACTTCAGAATAAAGTTGGAGTCCAGTGGCACCTTTAAGACCAACAAAGTTTAATTCTGGGTATAAGCTTTCCTGTGCATGCACAGTTCATCAGATACACTGAAAGCTTCCATCGAGCCTGACATATGGGGGGGGGGGGTTAGTTGCCAGGCAGGGCTATTTAGAGTCAAGACGCATAAGAAACTGAGCAATAAGTATAGCTGAGATTGGATTAAAACAGTTGGTAAGACCTGTGAATGGCAGCAAATTAGCATACAACTTCAAGAGTTAACAAACAGATGTGAGAACTGAGTCTGAGTCCAGTGGCACCTCCAAGACCAACAAAGTTCAATTCTGGGTATAAGCGAGAACTGAGAGACTTGGCAATGTGTAGATGCAGACTTCTTCAGATACACTGAAACAGATTTCCTCAAGTGTTACATATAGGGTCTGGTCACACGGACATTTAGTGCGGGACTCGCAGCTGATCTCTCCCGCAGTAAAGGTTCCTGTCTATATAGGCATACCCGCTTCCCGCTCCGAAGCCGGCAGATTCCCGCGGTTTCAGCTCTTTCACCCGCGTTTTTTTGACACCCGTTGGAGCAGGTGTTTTCGAACATCTCGCACTTTGTATCCGCGGTTTTGGTATCTGGACAGCAATCCGCAGTGACCACGCTACCCTCCCCCCCGTTTTTTTGGGGGTTTTTTGTTTCCAGTTTTAGTTATGCGCTTGTGCAAACAGGCGCTAGCTTTTATTTTGGTCTTTTCCAGCTGTCAAACGAGCAAAAAAACCTCCCGAGCACAGGCAGAGCTGGGAACTTTGTTCGGGAAGGATGCGTTAAGTACAACTAAGATTGGAATAATGCAGTTGTAAAGTCTGTGAACAGCAGTAAATTAGCATACTGATAATAAAAGAGTTCACACCTGATGTGAGAATTAAGTTTGAGTCCAGGGCGTTTTGCAGGTGCCACCCTGCAAATGGGTGAAATCAACAACTGCATTCTCTGTTGTGGCTCCCCACCTTGTGGAATTGCCTGCCCAAGGAGGTCAGGAAGGCGTCCACTCTCCTGGCTTTCTGCAAACTATGCTAGACTGTATTCAGGAGGGCTTTTTATAGAGATAGGGCTGTACTGTAACAAAATGGCTCCGATAGATTCAGGTGGGTAGCCATGTTAGTCTGAAGCAGCAGAACAAAGTTTGAGTCCAGTGGCACCTTTATAACCAATGAAGTTTTATTCACGGTGTAAGCTTTTGTGTGCACGCACACCTCTTCAGATAATGGTTCAGAGTTATGCTTTGGTAAAGGGTTAGGGCCTGTGGACTATACTATTGGGTATCGTTTGTACTGTCTGTTACTGTAAGTAAGCTCCGTTTGCATTTCTGCTTGCATCCAGATTTCTGCAGTCCACATCCTATTGCACTGTTTATTGGATGATCCATTCTGTTGATTATATTGACTTACACTGTGTAATCTACCTTCAGTGAGAAAGGTGGACTATAAATAACATAAATAAAATAAAAATGGTCTCAGATTGCTTCAAGGGCTGCAGGAAAAGGGGAACTTCCAAAATCCATCTATTTAAAATACTGTTTATTTGTGATTTAATATTAATTAGCATTACATCTATGAGCAATTTCCAACAACATTTATATATTTTTCCACAGGACACAGAGTTGGCTGGCTCATTCTTTATGCCAAGCAAGTAAATAGAGGCATTAGCAAAAAAGGTGCAAATAGTTCATGGTTGCATTTTTAAAAAAATATTTATGCACACTGCATTCATTTAGATATTTTTTTAAAAAGTTATGAAAAGCATAGTTCACAGGTTACTGTTTCTACATATGTTGTAATACAACACAAAGAATGTAGAACAAAAGTTAAGCAACTTAGAAATTTCCACTGTTTTTTAAAAAAAGAACACACTGATTCCAGTATTTTGAGATATCTAGAATATTGTTTCCAGAGTCACTCCAGCGCTGCATTGTCACACTTACACAGTCAAAGCTAACCAGCCCTGTAACATGCTATAGTCAATTTTTGCATGCCAAACCACGCCTGAGCCATACTTAACAATCTATATACGGTATATATTTCACTTGGCAATTTGGGAGTCACATTGATATTTGATGTGTATTTGCTCTTGTGGCTAATGACATACAAAGGCCCTAGGTTAATTTCCTTGTTTCGCGCATATTTACAGGTTTATTTTTTAAAAGCCCAAACCAAAAATTACCATCAAAAAAAGGAGAAAGTGGCATGATCAGCACTTACAGTGCAAGCATAATTGGTTCTAACATTCATCAACAAAGCAAAACTCACGATAAAAACGATCTTATTAAAATCAATTGCAATGTGGGGGGGGGGGAGTTGTGGCACTCCATGTGAAATGCTATACATTACTTTTATAATTTTAAATATGAAACTGTTGTTCCATTGATTTCATAAAAATACCCCAAATCCATACCATATATTTTATGAAAAATAACCCACACACTAATACAGCCTTTATCTCCACCCCTTTTTCTTTCAATTTCACTTTCCCTTTTGCAGTTTTGTCTCCTTCATTTGGTTATGGGCCTTTCCAGGTGATAAGTTTATACTGCAACACATCCTGTTGCACTGGATCCAGACTTCAGTCCTCCAGGAAGCACGTCTGTTGTGGGGATACTGCATTCTCCCTCCACTGTAATGACAACACTGGTTCTCTGGGACAATGTAATTCTTTCCCCAGTTAGAGGGGCCACTGCAGTGTGGAGTGGCTGTCTGGAATGTGGTTGCATAAATGTCACAGGCACAGGTACTGCCTGCAACAGAATTGATGAAGAGCAGCAAAAGTATTCCCTCCATGCCTTGCCAAGCTGTGCCAGCACTCAGCTTCCAAAAAGGGAAATCACATGGGAGCTGAACTGGAACATCAAAGCAAAGGGTGGAAAAAAACCCCTTGTTGGTTTCAGCTCTGGCCAGCTAGTCCCTCAAGACTTTGCCTTGAAGCTTTATAGCTGAATTAACTGCAGAGCCCACAAAGGCTAAAATGCAGCTGGGACGTGCTTTGAACTGATCTCCTGAAAAGGCCCCACGTTAACAAGATTATTTTTCTTCATTCAATAGCAATACCACAAGGAAAAAATAGAGTGAGATTTAAATCTGAATCCAGTTAAACTTGCATGTTTTCCACATCTGGTATCAGAGCTTCTGGATTCCTGAATTATATTTAAGTATACTCTACAACCAAGCATCCTTAATAATCTCTATGGTTAAAATACTTGGTTTACATGCCTATAATACTTTATACTGAGTGGTATACAAAAGTTTCAACATATAAAATTCTTTTTTCTCTTTTGCCATAGTTAAACTAAGTTATCAATGTTAAGTGTATAAAACCCCCTTTATTGAAAAATAAGGGCTTTCTCTCTGCCCCCCAACTGATAGAATAAAAAAAGTTTTCAAAAATTATACCTTACTAAAATGAAGTATTTGGCAAAAGTTATTGGTGATGAATGCAATCTGTAAAATTCCAAATGCAATTCCTTTTACAGTTTCCCCCCTCTAATATTATGTGCCAGTGCATAATAATTATAGACGACCAACTCTTGACAAGGTGTGGTAAGAAGTGCCCTCCACAGTGGGGCCAAAACATAGGCTATGGTCATATCACAATACCAAGAAGTATCATCCAATTACTCAATGAGGCAGTAGATTAAACAAACATTATATGATAACTCAACAGCTACCTTAGTGAAACTGTACTGAAGATTTTCTACTCCAGAAAATTTTCCAGGAGTAACTTGCTACTGCAAAGGAGTATGTATTATAATAGTGCTGTACTAGAACCCCTGGCAATGTCAGTTTATGGTGGAATATTCAATATTTCAAACCCTCAAAGTGATTTTATTCATACTAATCGAGAGATGAATTCTTTGCTTAATTGACATAAAGTGGTCTAGTTTCTTCCAGTTCTGTTCTTAGGTTAAGGCCCAGTTTACTACACAACCCTACCTAAACTGACCATGTTAATGGCTGATTAAAATGTGGGTTTGAAATGTGCAATGTAGCCTTAGAGTGAGTTGTACTTAGGCTTCCGCCTTTTCCTTCTTTTTGCTCTTTTTCAGGAAAGATGGAGTACGGAATTTCTTCTTTTTCTTTGATGGTGATTTGGAAGGAGACCCCTCAGGGGAAAGGGCCTCCTCAATCTTTTCAGAAGTTTTAATGGTAATCTCAACATTCTCTACAGTACTAGTGGTTAATTGGCTGACTCTTTGTGCGAGATCCTCTTCCACGTCATGTTCATCTTCCTTGCCATTCATCACCACACTTGGAACATCTAGAGAGATGAGGGTAGAATCCTGAAGATAATCATAATGATTTTCTAGAGAAAAAAGGAGGACAGAAGAAGTTTCACTCTTTGCAGTACTGATGATTATACTGCAATTCAAACTCCTTGACAGCCAGTAAAGCTGGATATCTGAGACTGGCCTACCTACCACTCCTCACTCCCAATTTCCACTTTTTTTGCTGAAGCAAGAATCTCATTTGTGAGGGTTAGTAGGTATCAGACATCAGCAGACAATGTTTTCAACAGTCAAACTGTACTTCTGATTAGAATGTGATGCAATCAAAATTGTAACACAGCTACATTGTGGCCTGTTATACTAATCTGCCACCACGAGTCAATATAGATGGATAGTGCTGGGAAAGAAACACGGATGCTTTTTCCAAAAGTGAAAAATTGGGGCATGGACAGTAGATCAACATGATGTTAGAAATGTTTCTAAGTAAACAGTTCAGAAAGATCCAAAATCTAATAATTCATACTGGGTGGATATCGGGTCCTTAGGTTTTGATAAATCCCAAAGTATTTTTTTAAAAGATGTGACAGCAAAATGAGTTCTAGCTTCCACATCCTGACAAAGGAGGAAAACTTCATTTTCCTTCCTTAATCAAAGAAATTTAAAAATAATTGGTATAAGGCTCATAATATTGTACAGGACATTACAGTGAATACCTTCTAATTTGTCAGGGACATTTTGCGGGGACTGAGTTTGAGAGTGTATTTGTGAAACAGATGACCCGTCATCTGAGAATAATTCCTGTTCCGCATCTGTAGAACAAGAGTTTGAGTTAGTAAAAGCCATGCAAAGTAAACTAAACAGAAAGAGGATTGATGTACATTAGTGCATACAACACAAGCAACTCTGCTAGCACTGACCTGGTCATGCTCATGTCACTACACAGAGTTATATTCTATTAGTAACCTACAATTTTGAAATGCATAAAATGCCAAAAACGGCCTAAGCTATTTAGAAGAAAGCATTCCATGCAAACATATTTTTGTTTAACCATGAAACTGTTATAACAGAAAACAAAAAGAAAAATCTATGCAGCATTAGTTCTGGAAACACTAATGTTAGACAACAGCAAGGAAGGCAGCATTATAAAAGGACCCTGATCAGATGCTTTTTAATGAAGATGGGTGGAAAGACTGTTGAAATGTAGTATTTTTACCTTTGAATCTTTATGCTTTCAAAAATAAGAAATGGGCAAGTTAGAATATTACTAGCCATAATATTACGACGGTGGGCAATAGAAAAGACTATCGCCAAAATGTATGGCTTAAGAAATGATTTAAAGTTTCTTACCTTTTACCTTTGCTGATTATACCGCTGAACAAACTCTGTAATAATTTCTACTTTTTAAAAGGGCCAAATTAGACATTATCTCAGGAGACCCAAAGAAAGATCTTCCCAGCATTTTTGAAAGGCAAATTGCAATATAAGGACCTTCAATTCATATGTGGCTTGAAGCATGAGAAGAAAGGGTTTAACTCCTTCCCCCCAGCAATTTTGCATATTGAAACTGGTCTTACTGTCCCTGGAAGAAGAAGAAGAAAAAAGACAGGCAAAAAGAAGGGCGCCTGTCTAACTGATAGAATTGTGCAGAGGAAGCCTTAACCAAAATTGGAGCCTGCTGCAATGGCTGCAATGTACCTTTTGAACATGCTGGGTAGAGCCACTGACAGATCTTCCAGTTTGGCCACAACAATTTTATAGTGGTTTATAGGAATACATCCAAAAGCAATACAACTGTACAGTAGGCACAACTAAATTACAATCTCCCTTCCCCTCTGAACTATAAAATGTAACAAGTTAGCATGCTGTATGAGATTAAATATAAAGGATAAAAATGACACGCTAGATAGCAGTTAGGGGGCAGATTGGGTCAAGCCTTTTATTTATTTATTTTAAAGAATGGCAAAATAGGGATATTATTTGAAACACAATAGAGAAGAAGCCACAGGAGAATGACAGGTTGAGAATTTATTGGAGGGTGGCAAAGGAAATTGCATCTAGGACCTGAGAGGGGATAGGATCAAGTTACATGTAGTAGCATTAGATGACTACCACTGGGTTGGTCCCTTATCTAGAAATACTGTGGAGAAGAAGGGGGTACGAGAAATATGCTAGAGAACAACCTTAATTTTGTCATTAAATAAGTACAGAATGTATGTGTGTGTGTGTGTGTGTGTGTACGTGTGCAAACGGCAAATATCAGGCGTTAGAATACATGAATGCACTATTTACACATTGACCACACAGATAGTCCAGATAATTCTTTTAAGAGGTTTCACTTATGGCTGGTTCTCTGAAGTTATATTATGACAAATACCATGGTAGAAATCTTTGAAACTAAAGAACCAGCTGATGAACATGGCCTCAAAAATCAATATGCTTGGAGCTACAAGTCACACCTGTCCTTTTCAGTACTTAACCCAAGTAGATTTTGGGGTTCTGTAAGGTTCAAGACTCTTCTGGTTACAATGCAAAAGAAGCTGGTGCTGGAAAATCAGGATATTGGGTCTTTGCATGGATTACATTCTGGCAAAACCCTTAAACCAATGTCTCAGGACCTTTGCACACCATTACCAACTTACTGCAGAGAGAAATTAACAAGTGAACTGGGCAACATCAGGTGTTTATTTTGAATGTGCTGTAGCTTAGAACTCATTGCTTTTCCTCCAGGGATGTGTGTGCACATACTTAAGACATACTGGGACAGGAGTTCCCCGAGCACATAATTAAATAAACAGGACTTTTAAAGGCAAAATTACTGATGTAGCTGATGTTTGGGAATTTAAAACACTCAAAATCAAACTCAGTCCTCCTCAACATAAACTTTTGATGGAAGTAGTGAGGTGACCAGAACACTAACCCTCAACTCCTTGTTGTTTGCGTTCGATTGTCCGCTTGTATTCTTCCAGTTCCTTTTCTGTGAGATGGCTGAACGGGTTGGGAGGGGCAGGTGGGGCATGCTCATCTTCTTCAAATTGCATGGGCTGGAAGAGGGAAAATTTTTAAAGTGCAAAAGGGAGTTACAAAAACAAAACACAAACACCTCCCCTTCCTACAGTTGGCAATAACATCCTGCGAAACAAGAACCTGAAAGAGTGAAGCAGTTAAACAATCCATAAGACACCATTTCTTTCAGTGAATAGGAAATGGGTTATTGAACACATGCAGGGATCCCTTATCAACACAAAATGCCAACTTTAGACAGACTGGGACTGAGAGGGGCTTTAACCTGACTCTGGCTGCATCACTGTACCACATACACACATTGCTCTTGTAGGACTACAGCAATCATTCACAACTGCATAGTTATAAGGTTATTTTCCCTAATATTTGTATGAAACCTACTTGTTTGCTTGGTGGCTAAAATGAAAGCAGTGGCACAGTCCCATTTAATTCAAAAAGCTACGTAAACACAATGAATGCTTCCCTGGTTTTTTTAGAAGTTGTATAATCAGTACTCTCTTTTAAGTATCTGTATCCTATTTCTGAATTGAAGAGACTGATGAAAGCAAGGAGATGCATTTGCGCGAGTCAGAAACCTTAAACTTGAACATGTTTCAAAAGGTAAGCATTCATCTCTAACCATGGCTACACTTACAGTACTTGGCTTCTTATCCACAACAATTCCAGCAAGCAACTGAGACTGTGGTCCTGCAGTCTTTAAGTCATACCGGTTTTGCTCCCGAATCTGGAGAGTGAAAAGCAAAAGGATTTTTAAAACTTCCAATGTCTCTGTTCAACCAAGTTTATCCACATGGATTAGGAATTCCAGACCTGTTGCGGTGAGACTCATTAACAAACCAAATAATGTCTCAACCATCATCTGTTTTGCCAGTTCACTTCTATTCTGGTTGCTCTAAAATTTGAAGTGCTTACAAATCCTTAAAAACAACAATATGAAGTCTTCTAAACTTTGTACTTTAACATGCATTTGGGAACAGAACTTAACTTTTATGCCTTTTTCATGTGGAACTTTTGATCTGCCTTGGCTTCCTCATAGGAGCAGTGTTTTCAGGAGCATCCACATATTGTCCTCTATTCATCTGGGCTGACATGCCTCCCTCCACTTCATTGCAATCTTTCCAAAATCTGTTTTGGCACAAACTTTTTGGAAAGTGCCTTTGGACACTGTACCTGGGAAAAGTGTCCATTTTTTGCAGGTTCCACCTGCAGAGGCACTATTTTCCTTGCCTCAGCCCCTGTGACTCCCTCCCCAGCACTGCTGGGTTTTTTAAAAATTGGGAATTGCTACCTCACAATAGTATTATAACATAGTCCCCAGCATTCATTTGAAACAAGTAAGTCTCTAGCTCTTTTTGTTGTGAACTTATGACACATATAAGTGTGCAGATCTTTTTAAAAATAAAAACCAGGAACTAATACATTGTTACAATAGATCACTGTTACATTGTAACACTATAGTGATCTGTCAAATTACCAATTTTAAAAGAAGAAAGCCTTCCACAGGAGGGAAAGGAAATGAATGCTCTGCTGCCACTGCAAACAGCTCTGCATTTGCAGCAGCAATGAGAGTTACTCAGAGAATCACCTTTGTGTGGAAGCAGTCCTGGTGTGATTAGTCTTACTTCCAGCACACGTTGGATACAGATTGCCTAGTAAGTTTGGTAGAACACTGAGACCACTTTGCCAGTCCTTGTACTAGTGTCTCTGCAGAGCCTGTAGCTTGTTGCAGCTTCAGCCTTAATTCCAGGCACTGCTATAAGCCAACAGTTCTTATCCTCTTTCGTGAAGTACAGTCCTGCTGACTCTGTTGCTAATGCAGCTCTTCTAGATCAAGACACAACCTCTGTAATTACACCATTTTCCTGACTTCTATTGCAGCTGACTTCCCAGGCTATAAGCTATATGGCACGCACATCTAGTGACATCTTAAAGCTCTAACTGAAAAACAACTTCCCACTTTGAGACTGTAAATGCCTGAAAAAGCTGCATGCCTAGAACTGACGATATTGCCTGGGCGACAGTGGTATGTCGATCCTTTCCTAGGAAAGGAGCAATCTCTTCTGAATCAAATTGACTCCCCAAGAATAGTGGTGTAGCCTTTTGACCACTAGTAGATACAAACTAAGAAATTCCCAGAATTTCTGGATGAAACACTGTGCATCTGGCAGAACAATCCAAGGGTGGGGTCAGAACTGGCATGAGCATTAAAGAATGCACTGGGGAGAAAAAGCAGTCTGAGGCTAGCTTTACAAAGAAGCTCTTGTCATTCTTCCTCATTGCTTTGTTGCCTCATTGCCTGGGTCAATGGGAACGGAACAGGCAAACAAAACTAAAAACGAACAAAAATCCCTGCAAAATGGCATCATGCTAAAAACAGCCAAGGAAGAAACCCGTACCTTAATGACTTGTTTTATAATCAGAATAAGCATTTTCTCTGGAGAATTTAAAATGAATAGCATTATCCAAAACAAGCTCAGATAATTTTTAAACAAGATTACTTTCAGCCTACCAATTTCAGGCTAAACTGAAGAAAACCTGTATTATATTTTAGGTAGTACTAAACAAGTTTTTAAAGAAATGTGTCAACTTCTCAGACAAGCAGGATAAATTAATTACTGACCTTGTAAGAAAAAAGCAGTGTACCTCTTCATGAAACCTGTCTTACCTTATTCCTCTTTTCCAGCACATCACTTGGATTTGTATTCATAGGAACAAACTGGTTTGGATCTTCTATTTTTATTGGAGTTCCACTGTTAACCTTAGATGAATCTTCAGCTTTTATCCACTTGAGAAAGAAGAAAAAAATCATTTAAATGCTACAGGAAAAAAGGTGATTGTATTTAGGGGAAGAAACATGGTTGAAGAAAGGAGCAGAGAGCTTCTGGGCAATGGGGTTAATATTTAGTTATGCAGATAGTACTTAGGCAAGCTTACTTTCTCAGCACATAAATATCACGAGAATATTAATTCAGTGCAAAATTTCTGTCCTTCAATCAATTTTTGGTATTTTTACCTTAGTATCTGAAAAGTTCTGAAATTTTCTCAAAGAAACAAAAATATTTATTAAACATTGGTATTATCTCCATTAAAAATATTATACCACCAAAAGCAACAAATTTCTTAATTCACTATAATGATGAAGCTCCCTTCCAACTATAGGTTTTTTGAATTGTACCTTTTAATGTAGGTCTTTTCATTAGGCTACTCACTAAGAACTGCTGATAAAAATTAAAAGCAGATATGAATCGTTCAACAACCAGAAGGTGGAGCTGTTCTTTTGAAGTTCAGGTTATGATCTGGGAAACTATTTGACAACTAATTTGCATATAACACGACCAATCACAGTGTGTCCCTCTCCTCATCTTTACTCCCATCTCTTGAGCCACATATAAAAATAATTTATTTATTTATATTTATTTATTTATTCAATTTATACCCCACCCTATCCCAAACATGGATTCAGGGCAGCTTACAACATGTAGTAAAACAATAAAACAGTAAAAGCAATAAACAATCGATGGCACAATAAACAATATCATCAAACCCCATGCCTCATATCAGGTGAATACAGGTGCTTCAGTGCCCAATAATATTATCTGTCAGCAGGCACTGGGAGAGGGGCCATAAACAGGGGAGGCCAGAATGGCTGAACATCCACTGCCTAGCAGAGCAGCTCCATTTTGTTTGCAGCTACTGCAATGAGGGAGCTGCGGTGGCTCAAGTGGTTAAGATGCTGAACTGCAGGCTGTGGAAGGTCAGTAGTTCAGCAGTTTGAGACCCAAGTTGCCGCATGATGGAGTGAGCTCCCGTCTCTAGTTCCAGCTTCTGCCAACGTAGCACTTCGAAAGCAAGAAATTGCAAGTAGATAAATAGGTACCACTTCAGTGGGAAGGTAACAGCGTTCCGTGCGCCTTGGTGTTTAGTCATGCTGGCCACATGACCACGGAAGCGTTTTTGGACAGCGCTGGCTCTCCGGCTTTGAAACGGAGATGACCACCGCAACCCTAGAGTCAGACTCGACTGGCTTTCGAGCAAGGGAACCTTTACCTTTACCTTTTTACTGCAATGAGGGACAGGGTGAGGAAAAGTATGTGGAATTATTCAAATAATCAATTCAAAATTTACACCTACTCAATATTAGTTCTGATCACCCCTTTTCAAAGATGACATAACATTTATGTGTTATGGATTCGGGGAAGGAAAATCTTGCTGCATAGGGAAGCTGGCAGGAATTCATGGTGGTATGAGACCCCACCCTTTTCAAAATTAAGGCAGGATACTACACGCCCCAGTGCACAAGAGGGTGCATACTGAACCTGCAAACAAGAGCCTTAGACTGGGATTGAAACTGATTAACTATGCTGTGATCACACAGTGTTAGAAAAACAAAAAAAATAATTTCCTGATTCCAGAAATTACAGCACACAGTAGTACAAATTAACCACGATCGAAACCAGCCAATCTGCCTAAAAAAAGCTATCATTAGATGATCCATACAAGGTCCCCTGATAAAAATAAGAATGTGACTCAATCTTTAGCTGACCCCCTAGATTTAATCACCTACTCTCTGATTAGTAAGAAGCCACGTGATCCAAGCCCAACAAGAGGGGAAATCCCTATTCCTCTTGAGCCGAAATTATAATGAATTCAGGGAATACCCCCAAGTTGCCAGCACTAGATACTTCAATAGCTAAAAACCGAGTAACTGGGACTTGTGGACTTCATATTATGAGTTGGAATAGAGCTGGCTGGGCCTCGAGAGTTTGTTGTAAAGATACCAAAGCTTTTATGGCTCCTTTTGATATTTTACGTCTTCAGGAGACCAGGTTAATGGACGAACCTATCTTTCCTGGTTATCTTACTCTCTATCAAAGAGCAGTTATAGGTTCAAGGGGGGAAGGCCACGGGGGGGGGGGAACTTGTTTAATTTCAACTAGCTTGAATATAGGACCTTGCTACCTCCTGGTGGGAGATGATCTGATTATTGCTTTTTTATTGAAGTTGGATGATATGACAGTTATCCTCTCCTCTATTTACATTCCTCCATCCGCTTCTATATATATAAAATAAAGTCCCCTCACCGTAAAATCAATGCCCAGGTCAAACCGCTGGAGCTAGAAACACCAAATTTGGGGAGAGTGCTCCTATCATGACGTAGATGCTCACTAAGAAGGGATTTTTAGAAATTTGACCCCTAAGTGGGTAAAAAGGGGTAAAATGTGCTCCCCCCATTGATTCCTATGTGGCTCCCAGGCTGCTGCCTCGTTGCACCCCCCACTCTCTGATTGGTCAGCTGCAAGCTCAGTGTTCTGAGGTTAAAAAAAATAGTTACAGGGGACTGCAGAGAGCTAATGACAGTTGAGGAAATCAGGAGTTGCCAACCGCCTGTGTTGTGAAGCAAAGCTGCTGGCCCAGCCTCTCTGATGGCTTCCAACACACTCCCCCCACCTCCTACACCTAACAGGCAGTTGTTTGTCAGGTGCAGCAGTGGTTGCAGGGTGCTTAAAGCCATGAGGGAGCCTGCCCCAGCAGTAACGCCTTAGTGATCCTGCTAGCACCGCCTCCACAGTGGCTTCTAAAACTCCATCAGTATTATAACTGGATTTATGGAACTTAAATACCATAGCGAAGCATGGGTATCAGGCTAGTCTAGTATAATGATTAAGAGATGGGACCGCTGGGAAAAACTGTCGATGACTTGCAGGCTCATTTTTCAAGGGGGCCCCTAGTACAAGCAGGGGACTTTAATGCAAGTATCGGCAGTAACAATTATACACTCTTCTCTAAACTATTAGGCCCTGATAATGATTAATTTTTCAGCCCTACTTGGCATAATAGGAAATCTAAGGATGATGTAATAAACAGAGGTGTTTTGGAGCGGGCTAAATTTGTGATTTAGAGAAACTTTATTCCATTGAATGGTTACTCAGAGGTAGATGGAGCCGGGGATTTCACTTACATGAGTCCCAAAGGAGCCAATGTAATAGCTTATAACCTAGCCCCTCTTGAATATCTTTCCCACTTGAGTTCCTAAAAGCTGGCAATTACATGGGAAGTGATCATCTCCCAGTCTCCTTTTCTATAGATTTATCTTTAGAACATTACCCTATTCCAGCACACAGCTTCCCTCTTTCTCAAAATCAAAATAAAGCTTGTTGATTACTTTGGAGCTCTGAGTCTAGTGACAAGGCTTGAACCATAATAGGTTCTATCCCTTGTAATATTCTTATTAACAGGGTTTTACAGTCTGATTCAGTGCTGAACTGTTTGCATCATTTGGATGAGGTAGTAAAATTGTTCAGACCCTTTCACGTGAAAAAGAATCTTGACAGGACACCCTTCGAAGTTAAGAGGAATAGTTGGTTTAATAGTGACTGTAAAAGAATGAAAAGGTGGATTCAACAGAAGCAATGTGAGTTCAAAAGTAACTGTACAATATCAGCCCTTCGAGAGCGGATAGAACTGAAGAAAACGCACAGAGAACTGACCAAAACGAAGAGATGGATGGCCCTCAATGAGGAATGGGGATATCTCATTTCAGCTATTAATAACAATGATAATAAGGCCTTCTGGTCTATCATCAATACCCAGGCTCTAAAGTCCCATGCTGTATTGCTCCTCTGACATGGGAAAACTATTTCAAGAAGCTATACTCTGATGCTAGTGCCAGTACACCTAGTACATCCTTTATTATTCCTCTTGATGTAACAGCATCTTGATCCAAGGTATCAATTAAGGGGGTCATTTGCCTTATCAACGGATTAAAACTAGGATAAGCCCCAGGCTCTGATCTAATCCCTAACGAGCTATTTAAGGCTGATCCACAATGGTGGGTCACAGTTCTGGCCCCAATTTTCACTCAAATTAACATCAATGGACAAATACCCGAATTATGGAAACATTCTATTATTGTTCCAATATTTTAAAAAGGGTCCAGAAGTGATCCATCCTGTTATCAACTAATCAGCCTTCTTTCTTCTTTAAGAAAGCTATATTCTGCTGATCTACTAAAGAAGCTCCTGGATTGGATGGAATCGGAAACCTTATTGGGACATGATAGATAGGATTTATGCAGGGTTCTTTGACATGAGACCATTGCCCAGTTCTTTATCACCTGGCTGAGAAATACTCATCTTTTAAGGGGGGGCATCTATATGTGGCTTTTATTGACCTCAAGGGGGCCTTCAATTCTATAAATCGCCCCAGATTGTGGAACAAACTTAAACTACAATGGACAAAAGACTCATAGGACTCATTCAACTATTATATTCAGGTTCGACTGCCCAAGTATAATGTGGGTATGATGGGAATTTAACAAATCCATTTAATTTGGAAAAGGAAGTACAACAGAGATGCTTGTTGGTGCCTTTTTTGTTTAATTTATATTTAAATCATGTAGCAAGAATCTTTAATGACTGCTGCCACCCACCAAAAGTAGCTGAGATTGGGGTGCCTTTTTTGCTCTATGCAGATGCCGCTGCGATTTTGTCCCAAACTAGAGTTGGGCTGCAAAGGATCTTGCAATCTGTTTCTAATTACTGCTCTCCGGAAAACCTGGTGATTAATTATTCAAAATCTAAGATCCTAGTTTTCACCAAGACCAGAAAACAGAAACTGTCTCAATGGTTTTTCAGTGGTTTAAAATCAAGAAGCCAAGACTTTCTCCTATTTGGGGATTTTGTTTTCAGCAGATCTGTCTTGGACCCCTTAGAAAAGTACTTAATAAAGCTAAACTATGCACAAGTACCATAAATGTGTTCTTCCATAATAAGGGGGGGATATAAGGGGGGGTATATTTCTGGAGCGGTGCAAATTTTTAATTTGAAAGTGGTTCCCCTCATCCTTTATGGAGCAGCTATTTGGATTAAAGCTACCTCTGATAACATAGATCAACCCTTACCCCAATTTTTAAGGAAAATACTGAATATTCCCTGTTGTGTGTCAAATGTTGTATTGCATGCAGAATTTGGACAGATATCCTCGGAAGTCAGAGCACGGCTTTATGCCTTTAAACTGAGATTTAAAAAGCTCTGTGCCAAAGATGGTTAGTTAGCCACTCTAAATCAAGAGACCCACAAATTGACTTGGATGAAAGCCCTGGATGAGAAACTGATGACAGTTGGAATGTCGATTAATGATATTTTTGAGATGGACAAATCCAAAGCATTTTCTCTGATCAAAAAGCATGTCCTAGAAATCAATTATAGTATGATCCTGAGAGCCCACAGAGTTTGCTCACCCCTGTCTTTTGGTCTTTCCCAAGATCTTTACCCCCCTTGTGTACTATCTTACCATCGCACATTACAATAGAGCTTTTTTGTTTGCAAGATTGAATATTATTCCTACAATGGTTTTACAGGGGAGATTTTTTGAATAGGCCCTATTCTGACAGAATCTGCCCTTGTGGCCTTGACAGGATAGATACACCCGTCTATGCCCTGCTTGAATGCAGGTTCTTTGAGAATATAAGGGATCACTATATTAAGCCTTTAATCAACCAACCGTCCCTCTACACTCTGGAAACCCTGGCTCTTTTGCTCAACGATAAGGATCCTAAGTTTACTCTAGCAACTGCAAAATTTGTCTCAGTCCTTTTAGCCTTTGCATCAAAAGAATAAGACGCAAGAATCTTCTGCTGCTCAAGATCTGTGAATCAATGAGCTTCTAAGGGTTTGAAAGGAAAGGAGAAAAAATAACTGCATAGCAACAGACAGATATGTCTGAAGTAGATACGTTTGTGCAACAGCAGCATATTTCTGGAAATACTTTAAACGTGAAAAGGGGAAAACGTTTTGAGAGAATATATGCAGCGGGATGGTGTTCACAATCCTGGGGGCTTCACAATCGGGTAAAGCAGTTTTAGTAGAAGCAAGAATGCTATTTGCACAGGGAGCAGAGTGATATATAAGATTTATTTCTCTTTTTACATTTTAGAAATGAAGATCAGAAAAGCTAGGCTTATTGCCAAATGGTGCAGTCCACACTTACTCCTGCTTTGTTTCCTAGGTAAGCTTTCTCTTGTGGCCTAGTTTGCATTAAGATGTGTATGCTCCACAATTACACAATCAAGCCAAATCCAAATCAACATCAATAAAACAGGAAAGCAGTATACAAGAGTATTAACAAATAAACTACATAAGCAGCAAGATCCAAAACATTTCCAAGAGAGCAAAACTAGCAAAGAACCAGCAAGCTTTTTTTCACACACACAGAGAGAAAATAAATAAAGACAGAAGGCAAGGAGTTAAAAATCTGACAACAAAAAGGACAACAAAACCATAAAATATCTATAAAGGAAAGGAAGAGGAAGAGCAGAAAGAGAAGAAAAATCATCTGAAGGCCTGGGCAAGCTAGAATACGTTCACCTAGTGGCAGGGGCTCTCAACCAAAGATCAACTTTTTGGGCATGCAGGTTCCTTTGAAATTCTGACATAGAGCGGGGGTGGAACTCTAAAATGGCTGCCGCTAGAGGTGCAACCAACCACAAAATGGTTGGTGTAGACAGAAACAACCCCAAAATGTCATAACTCTACTAGTAACCCTCAACATTTCAGGCAAAAGCTCTGCTCAACAGAATGCCTTTAAAAATGAACATACTGTTATAAAATATTTTCTTGCATATATACAGCTCATCTTCAGTGACGTAGTGAAGATCCTTGTGCTGTGATGTCAACAACTGCCAAAGCAACATTTTAAAAATCCTGCACAGCCAATCAGCTCTCTAATGGCTAATTAGAAGCCCTGGTGGTCCAAAAGCACCATCTGGCTCCAGGTACTTTCTAAAAATACTTGGCAGGTGCCAGAAAAGGCGTCAAAGGATACCATGATGCTCATGGGTGCCACATTGGGGACCCTTTCTCTAAACACACAGCAGCAGGTGAATTCCTGGGGGAGAACATTCCACATCTAACGTGCCACAACTAAGAAGGTCTCAGCTCATATAACATTCTGCCTAACCTCAGAAAATGTGAGAAGATGGTGCAGGGTTCTCTCAGTTGACAAGAGCATATCTATGAGAGAGCCCTTGAAATATCCTGGCCCTAAACAATTTAGCCTTAAAAGTAATAATCAGCTTTTAAAAAATGGTCTGTGAGCAAACTGGCACCCAGTATAGATGTCTCCATACTGAAAAATGTACTCCTTGTGTTTTGCACCAATTACAGCATCCGAATGGTCTTCAAAAGGCATCCCCATTAAAAGTGCATTACAATAATGTAACCTGGGTGAAACCAAAGCATGAGTAGCTGGCTGTGTCTTTCCTGTCAAAGAAGGGATGACGATATGAGAAATGCTGTGTATGACAGAGGAGATCTCTGCTTCCATCTGCAGCCCTGGTTCTAATAGCACTCCCAAGCTGTGAATTTGTGCTTTGAAGAGACGCACTACTCTGACCACAACAGGTTGACTCCTAAAGCTCTGACCACATCACCAATGACCAATAGTATCTTCATGGTACTGGTAATTCTACTAAATGAACAACATAAATTGCATCCTTTTTAACTTAGTCAGCATATAAAATTGTACTACTTTGCCTATTTATGGAATTTAAAAGTATAAATAACTTCATTTTCCATACAAAAAATTAATGGGCTACCCAATATTAAAAAATGAGTTACATACCGCAGCACCCTATGCTACACATTTATGTTTGCATATGTATCTTTATTTTTTGTCATCTGAGTGTTTTAAAAAAAAAGTTGAAAATAGAAAACAGATTTCTGTAGTAAACAAAATGAAGTGTATTCTGTGGCCAGAATCTCTCTCTCAGAATTACAATATGTAGGACTGCCAGCTTATTTGAGCATTGAGCTCTACTTTATAACACCAAAAACAATGAATTCCTTCATAATGTATTATTATTAAACATATTATAGTATATGAATTCCTGCAAACATTATTGACATTTAAACAAAAAAAATCTTGAAAATACTGTATATGTCTACAATATAAGAGGTTTTTTCCCCCACTGTTCCCCCAAATTTCCCATTTTTCCATTTGAAAAACAAAAGAAGTTCTCAGAGTTCTTCATGTTTTATATTTGGAATGAGTGGGATGCTTTGTAAGACAAGGATTTTCCCACTCATAGGAAGTTCTCTACCCTATTTTTTCTTCAGAAAAACTGAAAGAAGACCTAAGGGGGGGGGAGGGCCCCCCCATTTTTCCAGGCCATCGTACCTCTACCCAAAGCGTTAATTTCCACTACTGATCTTACAAACAGGAGCGGAACCACCAGGATACAGTGTCCTCACTATGCACCTTATTTATTTATTTACTCAATTTATATCCCACCCTCCCCACCGAGGCAGGCTCAGGGCGGCTTACATAAAAATGTAAAATGCATAAAACAACACATAAAACCTCATAATTTATCATACAATTATAACAGATGTAAAGTGCTAAGGTGCTAGAGCTAAATTAGATGGTAATAATAACATTATAAAATTAGGTAGCAGTCACAGCAGGATGTGTTGGTTTGTCAAAAGGGATAGACAGTGTTGGAATTCAGCATCTCCTCTGATTTTGCTGGCAGGCACAGGCTGCTGATGGAATGTCCAGGGGGCGGGCCTAAACACAGTACAGTTGTTATGCAGCTCCTAATTAAAAGCCTGGTGGAAGAGCTCTATCTTGCAGGCCCTGTGAAACTGTGAGAGGTCCCGCAGGGCCCTGATGTCTTCAGGGAGCTCATTCCATAAGTATGGAGCCACTACTGAGAAGGCCCTGGCCCTGGTTGAGGCCAGTCTGGCCTCTTTAGGACCAGGGAGGGCCAAACGATTTTGGAGCCCTGAACACAGTGCTCTCTGAGGAACATGTGGGGAAAGGTGGTCCCTCAGGTATGCCAGTCCCTGACGATATAGGGCTTTAAAGGTAAGAACCAGCACCTTGAAGTGAATTCGGTATGCTATTGGCAGTCAGTGCAATGCTTTTAGCACAGGTTGGATGTGTTCCCATCAAGATCCTGGCTGCAGCATTTTACACTAGCTGTAGCTTCCGGATTCATGCCAAGGGCAGCCCCATGTACACTGCATTACAGTAGTCCTTCACTAATGGCCTCAATCAAGAGATCCAGGAGAATCAACAGAGTTGCACTCCACTGTTACTCCCATAACAGGACATCCATCAAGGTGACCAAGGCAGAGTCTATGAAGACAGCTTGGAGTGTATTGCTTAGGGTTGCCAGGTCTGTCCTAGCAACCAGCAGGGGAATGGGGAAGACCCAACCTCCCTTGCCCCAGTCTTATTGCCCAAATTTACATACATTCAAAAAACAGACCAAAGATCCCTAGTCCTGGGATATGGAAGTACACTTGTGAAGGAACATTCACATGTACCACAACTTACCCTGGTAAGCTATCTGTGTCTTCCTGCTTATTGGCCACTGGATCCAGCATTTTAAGACCCAAATGAGATTCTTTTCAGAACAGATTTTACAACTGCTTCCTTCAAAGCAATTGACACTATCTCCTCCTTTAAAAAATGCATTGATAAATTTCAGGACTCCAATAACTCCCTCTGGCTAGCTCTAACCAGACAAGTTGGGCAAAGGGCATTAAAACAATCCTTCATGGAGCACACGTAATTTCAGAATAGCCCTGTTCCTTCATTTTTTTTAGGACTCTGCATACCTATCTGTTGAAACTACTTACTGTGGTTTTAGTCCGGGGACTGGTTTCTCCATTTCGGGATTCTTCAGGAACATCCACTTTCAAATATGAGTTTGGGGAGTTCAACCATCTTGTCTTCTCCCGCTGCTGTTTCTGTGCTAGGAATTTGAGAGGGGAAATTGGGACTGAATCATCCTCAAAGGAAAAGGCAGTCACGGTGGCTGGAATCTCAACATCACTCTTGTGTCTGGGTTTCTCCCGCACTAAAGGCTGCCGATAAGCATAGCCAGTTCTGTAGCCCTGTGTAAGAGGGAAAAAAATTTCAGTTTATACTAAAAGCTTGTGCTGTTTTTCAACAACTGAAAACTACTCATTTAAAGTGAATCATAGACTATTTTTAGACAAAAACGTCAACAAAGCACCACATGAGAAAAATCCAGCTAAACTACATGTAGCACTACCTTAATCCTTGCTGCTAAATGCCAAACAAAAAGGAGATGTTAGTGGAGTGGGTTTTGACCCCACTTCTTCTTGAAGAAGATATATAGTATGTGGGGTGGACAGCAAGTGATACCACCAACTATACACTATCACTGATGAATAGATAGAAGCTCTAGAACAATCTTACAGCATAGACCAAGGAAAAGGGGTAAGAAAACATACAAAAAAAAGGTTGCCAGTATTCAGGGAAAGGCAAAGTTCAACATATAAAAAGAAATAGAAAAGGGGTAGAGAGTTTGTAGTATCATCTTTGTAAATCCCAAACTGTTACCTCAGCTAAATATCTTTTGATTTTTCAGAACACGATGTAGCCTAGTATTGACGGTTCTCATTTATGACAGAGGTTCTTCACCAACTGATCCAATCTTTTGATGGTGAAAAAGATAAAATCCAGTCTGACAGTCAGGGGCACTGAACAGATCATACCTGCCATGCATAGAAAGCACTTTGGTGTACAAAACCCTCAGCATGTACACTCCTACGTACAGCATGTACGTAGTTTGTACTATGTACAAACCAACCTGTACACAGGTTTCTTGTTTTATCTCCACGTAAGTGCAGTATCACATGTAAAAAGTGGTCCTCAGTGGAAAAAATGAGGAAGAAAAATATATTTGTATCAGAAGCAGGAGCCTGAAGAAAATAACTGTTGTTCATCGACGTCTTCTGTCCAGGCACACATTGGAACTGCGCTTGAGCAGGCTGGCCATGGGACATTTTCTTTCACGCTCAAAAACTCCAGAGGGGTTGCCCGGCCCCTTACAGAGCTGATGCATGGGCAGGATTCCCGCCCAACACGTCACGTGGTCTGTTGGCAGGTGCCCCCTTCCCTCAGTTCCTACTAAGTCGCCGCAAGCCCCCTTCTATGGCACAATAGGCCCTGTGAGAGCTCACAGGAGGGCAGGAGGGAGGTAATGTGTGCCTGCACAGAAGACATTGATGAAGAACAGTTACAGGTAAGTGCAACTCTGTTTTTGTCTTCCATCTTCTCATGCAGCCCCAAATTGGGACCATTGGCAAGCTATTCACCAGAGGAGGGAACAGAGCCTGTAGAATAGCTTTGCCCACATCTGCTTCTTTCTTCACCTGAAGGTCTAAGCGTAGTGCTTCACAAATGTGTCCCTCTGTTGAGCAGGTTGCTGCCTTGCAGATGTCCAGCAGGGGAACTCGTTGATGAAATGCAGCAGATGACCACTGCCCTTCGGGTGGAGTGTGCTTTCACATCAAGCAGACACGGCTCCCCAGATGCCATGTAGCAGGAACAGATGGCAGCAACTACCCATCTGGACATGGACTGGGCTGAAGCAGCTTTGACCTTCTTGGAGCCCCAATAACAAATAAATAGTGTTTTTTTTACAAAATGGTTTGGTTCTATCTATGTAGTAAAGGAGGGCCCTCCTAACATCAAAGGTATGTAGGGCCTTTCCTGCTTCGAAGCTCGGAGTGGGGGAAAACACCAGCAGGACAATTCCTTGGAAACTACCTTAGGCAGGAAGTCTAGATTCAGGTGCAATACGACCCACTCACTGAATAGCTTGAGAAAAGGAGGATCAACCCTGAGTGCCACCAGTTCAGACTCTTCTGGCTGAGGTGATAGCCACTACAGACGCTACCTTCCTTGAGAGTAAATCTAAGGAGCAGGAGGCTAGAGGCTCAAAGGGTTGTTTCATCAGTCATGCTAACACTAAGGGCAATCACCACTGTGGGACAATAAGGGGTATAGGAGGGGAAACACTGGACAGCCCCTTTAAAAAGCACTGAGCCAATTTATGAGCAAAAACAGTACTCCCCCGCACCTCCTCATGAAAATGAGGCTGCTAGGTGGGTCTTCAATGAAGACACTGCTAAACCGGCCTGCGCTAATGACAACAGGTATTCTAAAACGAATGATAATGGGCAGGTAAAAGGGCATTCACCTCTAGCAGACATCCAGGACTCAAATCAAGTCCACTTCCTGTCATTAGAATATCTGGTTGAAGGTTTATGGGCTTGAAACAAGATATCTATTGGGAGAAGGAGTACCCTATGGCCAGATCCTCCACACTGTCAAGTGTAGCCGTGCTACATCGTACTGCAACAATGGACTGTGCATCAGCAGGTCTGGGACGGGAGGGAACAGTATGTAATCCATGCCCACTAAGCTTAACAGTTCTGAGAACCAGATCTGGTGGGGCCAGAAGGGAGCTACTAGGACACAATCCATCTGATCGGCCACCATCTTCCCTGTAATCTTGTTTAGGAGAGGGAAGGGAGGGGACGCATAAAAGAGTGTGCCTGACCAACAGATCTGGAATGCGTCTCCCAGGAAAGTCAGATTCCTTCCCACTAGAGAGCAGAATTCTGGTGTTATCTTGGACTTGGCTGTGGCAAACAAGTCTACCTGAGGATATCCCCAGGTGTTGAAAATTGCCTTGATGTATCTGTGCTGGACAGACCATTCGTAGTTTGTCTAATAGACCCTACTCAGGTTGTATGCTTCTGTATTTGAAGCCCTTGCTATGTGGATGGCCCTGGGAAGGGCTCCAATGCTCATAGCTATTTCCCAAGCTGCTATTGCCTCTAAGCAAAGCCTCCAGGAATCCATGCCTCCTTGTTTGTTGAAATACTATACTGTTGCAGTGTTGTCCATCTGGATCAGCACCCTCTTGCCTCTGAGAATATCTGAAAAGGAGGTAAATCTTACTGCACAAAGTAGCTCCCTTTCGGATGCAGACGATGACTGGCCTGACATCCCTGTGGGACAATTGGTACCCCCAGAATCAGGAACTTCCTTATCTTGGCAACCAGTGGGCCCCCCTCAGCATTCTTACTGTATGTCACCATCCCATTAAAATAGATGGGCTGGAGTTTTTCAGCTAGAAAGAATATGTCCCCTGGCTGGCCTGCGCAAGCGCAGTTCCAATGTGGGGCTGCACAAGAAGATGGAAGATGAACTGCCTCTTTTATGATAGCTTCTAAGGAAGTGATCTGAGGAATGGCACAGCTGTTATACCAGCAATTGACAGCGGCCAAACATATACTAAATGTTGGATAAAATTTATTTCAGGTTGTCAGAAAAAAAACATGGGATTTCTTTATGACACAAACAAGTAGAGGAAAGAAATTCACAGAACCTGCAGATTAGACTTGTGCACCCACCAGGTTGTCCAGCATCCTCATTAGTGCTTCAAACTCTTGTTCTCCAACTTTCCATTTGAACTGAGAAGCCATATTAACTCCTCCTCCTCCGGCTGCTGCCACGTGGTGTGTGAAAGGTTTATATTTCTGCAAGTCTAGGATAAGAAGATTGTCTACGCCACCTGCTCCAGCCAAGGCATGCACCTGTAACATAAATTACTCAGTAAATTGTTGTCCAGTATTAGTCAAAGACTGAAAGGTAGCCTTCCTAAATTTTCTAGAAACGGTCATTTTTATTTTCATCTTAATACATTAACATGCCCCAAAATGATCCCTATTTTGTATGCTGCAACATCAACTAAATAGTGGGGAAAGCTCTGAGTCACAGTTCTATGCTGTGTATGGGAGGTACCACACTACTGTCCTGTAAATGCTAAATAGCAGCAGTAATACAAAACTTGCTTCTAACTCATAAATTATTGTCAAATAATTGCTATTAATATTAAACATCCTGTTAGGAAAACAGGAAGAATACATCACATTTATATAGCGCTTCATAGACATCTCTCTTACCTGTGTTTCACAAGCTATTTGTACATTGTAGATGTAGTGGAAGGCTTCCTCTAATGTCTCTCCTAGAGCTACTACCCCATGGTTTCTCAAGACCAGCACCTAACAATGAGACACTAAGAATAAGTGGCAAAACCAGGGAAAATACTAGAAATCTTCAACAAAAATACTGATAAGAGCAGCATACCTTACAGCTTGGTCCAAGAACTTTCTGGAGTTGAATCCTCTCTTCCTGTTCATCCAGAGAGCCTTGGTAATTGTAATAGGCAACATCTCCTAGAATCAGAGCCTCTTGAGTTATAGGAAGGATGCCACACTTCATAGAAGAAACCTGTTTCAAAGAAATTACATTTAGAGGATGGAAGAAATTAGAAAAAAATGTTTAAGATCTCAGACAAATCTTAAAGTACTTGCTCTGTTAATTTCATTACTAGCTATCCAGTCTAGTATAGCAATAATCCCTAAACAGTGGAACAGAACTCAGTCAAAAGGTTTGCAGAAGCTTTATGGATGAGCTACTACCAGACTGACTTTGAAACAAATACAGCACATGAGAGCCATGGCTATAGAACTAAAAAATCTGAGAGTTTGTTTGGTTTTAAGCAAATGCATTTTCTGGATCTTCACGATGAAAACTTTGGAAGCTCTGCAAAGAGGAATGCTCTACACAGGGCATTTTAGAGCAAGAACATAGACATTGGGCTCACTGTTTGAGCAACAGAAACAACTTAACACACACACACCCTCCAATTAAAGACTAGTCAGACAAAATGGCCTGATCTAGATTTTGTGGTATGAACTTCATCTTCTTTATCAACTTGCTGCTAAATGACCACACATAGCACAAAATCAAAATTAGCTTATTTTGTGTTTGACTAATCAAAAGCTACATGGCTAAATATAGGCCAAATCATGGTTGAACGTGCACAATCTTGGGAAGGATACTCCTTATATAGTTATACTTCCATTGCTGGCTGTCCTGTTTAGTATATTACACAAATTGTGGTTTATAAAATTTGCTTTGATTGGAGGCAGACTCCTAAAGAAATAAAACAGCATGACTGTGGTATAAGCACTTCCATTTAATTGAAATGAACCCTGAGATGGCTCAACCCAAGGGTAACATTTTTTATTTTTTATTTATATTCTGATTTATATCCCGTCCTACCCCACCAGAGCAGGGAATTAATCCCATGTTTGTACCATTAGAAAGTACATGAGAACATGGTAAATATATAGTTGAAAATGTAGCTCACCAAAATTTGGTATAAATGTGCCACCTCAGTCAAACACTACTGTCTTGCTAGATGCTTAAGGAATCACAACCTAAGTCATTTCCAAAAAAGAACGTAAGACATGATATGTTTTGGATCCATGATGGATACTGAAGCTTTTTCTGCTTTCTACCATGTTAAGAAAAACAGACTTACAGCTGCTGTTGCTGGAGTGTGTACATGGATCACACATCGAACATCAGGACGCATGGAGTAGATGGCTGCATGAGGACTGAATCCTGTACTGTCAATGTTTAGGTTGGTGCACCCCTGGTCAACTACGTCTCCTATGATATTTACTTTTACCTGAAAAGACAAGCCAGCTCTAATAAGGGCTAATAAACTGAAACTTAATCCCGACAAAACAGAGGTACTAGTGGTGGTGGTGGTGGTTACCCAGGAATTTAGATATCTCCTGTTCTGGATAAGGTTGCACTCCCCCTAAAGGACAAAGTTTGTAGCTTGGAATGCTGCTGGACCTGGGCATTCTGTTGGATGAACAGGTGGCCGGGGTGCCTTTCACCAGCTTTGGCGGGTGAGCCATCTATGGCCCTTCCCGGGCAGGAAAGATCTTGCAACTGTGACACATACTGTGGTAACTTCTAGATTAGATTATTGCAGTTTACTGTACATGGAGCTGTCCTTGAAGACCATCCAAAAGCTACAGTTGTTACAGAACAATGCAGCCAAAATGCTGACTGGAGTGGGTTGTAGGAATCACATCATTGTAGTCTTCTTCTACCTACACCAGCTCTCAATTTGCTTCTGAACCCAATCTAGGTGCTCGTGTTGATCTTTAAAGTCCTACATGGCTTGAGGCCAGCATAATTAAAAGAGTGCCTACAGCCATATGAACCTACCCATCCACTCTGGTCATCTTTGGAGGCCCTGCTTCAGGTGCCCCTTTGATCTGAGGCTTGAGAGGTGGCAACCCAAGAAAGGGTCTTCTTGGTCACGGTGCTGAAATGTTGGCACTCCCTGTCTCCCTTTATTATTGTCTTCCACCAGCAGGTAAAGACGCAGAAATAATTTGTAAGGACGTCTGACTTGTCTTCATTTTATTTGTAGCATTAAGAGTAGCTAAGTTAATATACACTGCTCAAAGATCTTGGATGAACAGAGTGCTCTGAAAGTGCTCTGGAATCTGGAAATAATGCAACTAGTGTTTTACTAGACTGCTCTATAAAACAAAAGATTTGGGACACATTTCCTCCACACTCAAAATTGTATACTGGGCCAAATAAACCAAAAATGTGAACTAACAAGCCAACAAAATTATATGTTTCTGTAAAGCGCATACCAAATTGGAGGCAGAAGCTTCAGAAAATGACAGGCCTTTTGGAATGATAAGAATGTGATCATGTTCTTTGCTTACTCTTACCTGTAAACAAAATAGGAAAAGATTACTGATATACTAGCCAAAAGTATGTTTAATCCTAGGAAAACATATGTAATCTATGGGGCTGAAAGTATAAATGTGCCTTGGAACACAATATGAACAAATGATAAACACTGGATACTTACTGTGATATATGAATTAGCCAAGTGTGCCCATCCAAATAAATCAGTCAGCCTATACAAGCTGGCTAATTTACAACGAGTAAGTTTTTCGCCCTTCACAAATGCAGTGGTGTCTATCCCAGGTAAGTCATTGATGGGTGTAACCATTCCAAGGCCTAAAGTAGTTTCAACAAATGAATAAACAACAAGATAGCAACTTTCTCTCCAAAGGAAAAATATAGATCTCAATTTAAAATTGATCTAGAAATTGCTAACATGATCATGATTTCAAATACCTTCCCTACCATTGCTTGAGATACAGCAAACACATGAACATATAAAGCTGCCATACTGAATCTAACAACATCAGTATTGGCTACTCTGACAGCTGCTCTCCAGAGTAGAAGTCTTTCACACCACTAACTACCTTATCCTTCTTTAACTGAGGATCCCAGGGACTGAATCTGAGGCCTTCAGCATGCATATCAGATGATCTACCATTAAGCCATGCCCATTTCCTCCACTCACTTTCTGACTTTAGAGGAAGATAGGCAGAACCAAGTAGATGATGTCGGCAATTGCCTTGAAACCTTACTTACATCTGAACTCCACAACTACAAAGTGCTTCACAAATCCACTTTTTCTTGGCCCATTTAACATTTTCCTGTTATCTTTATTAACAAATAATTCAAGACAATCAAAAGGCATAAATAAAGAAATAAAAAAGTAAAAGAACCATTGCCTTAATTACAGCAAAACTGGTCCTGGAAAGTGCACTGCCCCCTAGCCCCTCCACTGCGGGTAGAAAAAGGAGCAAAAGATGTCTCTCTTGCTGTCCTCACAATAAACTGGCTGTGCCCAGCCCTGTGCAGAGCAGCAGCTGCTGCTATTAGGGAACTGGGTGCCCTGGCCCCATGCAGGGCATGTAAGCTGACACTGGTCACCTGCCCTGTATAGGCCCCATGTAACCAGTTAACTCATGGCAGCTCACCCTACCAACATGGGGCCGGAGTACCCAGCTCACTCACCGCTGCAGCAGCTCACTCACCTCATATAGGGTGAGGGCTGTTGGTGTATCATAGTGGTAGCTACAAGGGCTGCTGGTTCACCCTAGTGGTAGCTATGAAGATCACCCCTTACTCGGCCGGGGGAGGTGGCTTTTGTCAGTGGCCTTAAGACCAAGATGCCCCTGGCCTTAATAAATACATGGGGGACAATTCTTACTGAATAGAACAGTAGACCTATTACACATATGTCTGGGATCATGGGGACCAGAAATCTGAAAAAGCAAAAGTGGGAGTCACAGGATTTTGCTGAATTAACCACTCCAAAGCTTAAAATAGAATGGGCTTCATAAGCTGCTTCTTCCCTTGTCTGATCACCAACTGAATAAATACAAGTTCTCCGTAAAGGAAGAGCTGTCCTTTTTGCTGTCTGCTATTTTAGCTATGAAAAAGAAACACTAATTGCTTACGATGTTTTACTTACTTAAAGGAGATGAAGAAAACCCTGCAAAAGAACTCGCCATAATGTAATCGGCAATCTGTTGTAATGCAAGCAGTCCAGTTGGGTTATTGCCTTTCTTCATCTGTTCATGTATAAGAGATTCCAGGTCTTCCCGAAAAGCCTGAAAAAATATTATATCACTGAGCATACCTTCTAACAGAATCAGGCACTTGTCTCCATTTTACTACCAAGATACTTTTTACTTCAAGATCAAAACATACTGGAATCTGAATCTATTTGGAGGAGATGGAGATCACAGGTGGTATAGGTCTCAAATGGGTTGCCCAAGAATTGGGCAAGGATAAACTGAAGATCCCATGAGGGTGTTACTGGAGAGTGAAGCATCATTGCACTCCTGAAAACTGTTTCTCCAGAGGCTGGTTGAAGAACATATGACCTTGGGAATACAGGCTGTGAAACTGAGATAGCAGCTAGTTAAATGGACCCTAAGAGATGAATGTGCCAAATCTAGTTAATATAAGTGGAGCATACACTCTAGGATAGAAGTCACTGCACAAGTGAATGGGTACTATCCTGTCTTGGAGCAAAGGTGGTAAAGCACCTCCACTTATACTCAAAGGACTATCTAGTGGATAGCTTTCTGGCACTCAGAAATACCTCTTTCAGGGCATGCCATGCAGAAGTTGATGGAATTTGTTATTCTGTTACCTTACATTGGTGCTTCTCACTTTTCTTGACACTAGGAGAAAGAGCATGATGCTTTTGAGGCTTGTTTTTTTGTGTTGGCTCAGCACTAGAGGGCTGGTTTATCCTTCTGGCGACCCAGTGTCAAGGAACACAGGATAAACAGAATGGGCATTGAGATGGAAAGAAAAGACACCAAAGCACATGTTTTGACTGATTGATCCTGATCCTTCAACCATCCCCGCACAGACTGAGAGGGCATACTCCCAGAGGGTAGCAGCAGGGTAGACTGATTGTGCCTTGTTGGCTTTAGACAGCGGGTGCAAGTCTACAATGTATGTTGCTCTCCCAAACACAGGAGACACCAGTCATGGATGTCAGTTTAAAGTAGTTGCCCTTTACACTGAGAACACTTTCTGAAGGCTAGTCTTTTGTGGTACTCCACCTTTCTTACCTCTTCAGTTTTCACCATTGTTCCTATCCTCCTTTAGTAGTTTCTGTGGTGTTCCAGCACCTGTGGCACAAAAGACTACTACAGGATAGGAAAGTGTTGAAAACTGACCCAAAACACATTAGCTGAATTGGCCCCAGTGGCATTATATGCCCCTTCAGAGGGGCTACACATTCACTGAGTGCTTGCAAGTGCAGTTCCCCCTTTGGAAATAATGCCCCTGGTGCATTATTCACTGTGGAAAACCAGCACTGGGGAAGGCAGGCCCCCCACTATGGTCCTGACCCGAGTCAGATGCAGGCCCATGAAACAGGGAGCTGGAGTAGATGGACTTACTGGTCTGACCTAGGAAGGCACCTATTATGCTCTTACCATCCGAAATGGGGGACTTCTGCCATAGACATCTATGGCCTAATGAAGATGAAGGAAATCTTGAACAGTGAGTGCAGATCTCTGTGTGCAACACCTTCCCAGCTATCCAGATCTCACTCAACCACACCTTGCCCCTGTGTTTCACTTCAGTATGCATCACATTGTATCATACATTATTCCACAACAGAATGTGCAAGCATCTCTATCTTTCTATAGGAAGAGCACCAAAAAAAATTCTACTTGGTTACTGCAAACATGCTTATTTGCACGTTATTAATGTTTCCTAGAAAACACCTCCAATTTAGAGGTACGTCTGGCTCAAGGATAACTGTGCATAAACACCATGCTTCTCTCTGTTGTAATTCATTGTGGGGATTCCAAGAAACTTTCAGAGACAGATGCATGTGCTGCTATAAATTGAAGTTAGAAACAAACAGCTCTGTGAACTCAGTAACTAGGTGCTCTATCTCTACTTTTGCTTCCATCTATTTGCTTTAGACCCACGTTTTCTGATGGTCTGTCTGGTTACACATCCAGTGCTAGCACCCTGCCTCATCCATACCCAGAAGGGTGCAAGGGCAGATGCTAGGTACACTACAAATCTCTTACATCAGAGCTCACCATCTCTGAGGCTTTGTTCTTGGGAGACATGGACTATGTTCTGGACATGAAGTTATACTGCATGAATGCTAATATTCTGCTGCACAGTTCTGACTACAACATGGGAATTTTAAAATACATTCTAAACAGATTATATGTGAACACTACAGCATTAACTAATATTGTACGAAATCACAAATAAGGGGAAAATAAAATGGACAATTCTGTTGGAATGATTTAGGTTTTAACTATCTTGACACCAATATTATCAAACTGCTAGATCATTCATTCTAAATCTGGAAGAAGAATGTAATGGTTAGGGCAGAGATGTCAAACTCATTTGTTATAAGGGCCAGATCGGACATAAATGTCACTTTGTTGGGCCATGCCGTGTGTGCCAAAGTGTAATGCCAGGTACCAGAGATATAAACTATATAAAGGACAGCAGCTGATAAACTCTGAGTTGATGTATCCTCACTGAAAGGCCCCCTGGGCTGGGAGGGGGATACAGACGAAAACCCACATAGGTGGACTGGAGAGGCAGCAGAGCAATGCTAGGCAGTTGTTCCCACGATGCTTGACTGCTCTAGATGAGATTGTTCTGCTGTGTTGAGGCCACAATGGAGTGGCTCCACCCACTCCTTCCCTTGGACCAGTTGCTCCCGGGCCACATAAGAGCCCTGGACGGGTCGGTCCTCACGTTTGACACCCCTGGGTTAGGGACTTGAGAAAGGGAAACACGGTGGATTTTTGGCAATAGCAATACAGCTGAAAAATTGTACTCAGAACATTTGGAGATGATAACTAGTCCTTGCTAGGAAATCATAGAGTCATAGAGTTGGAAGGGACCTCCAGGGTCATCTAGTCCAACCACCTGCACAAGGCAGGAAATTCACAAATACCTCCCCCTCCACACCCGCAGTGACTGCTGTTCCATGCCCAAAAGATGACAAAAAACCTCCAGGATTGCTTCCTGACCCCAAAGTGGCAATCAGCATTTCCCTGGGCGTGTAAAAAAGGGCCACAAGAACTAAGCCCGGAGGCAACCCTTCCTGCCCTCCCTCTCTTGATCTGCCTAAGTTCACAGAATCCACATTGCTGTCAGATGGCAATCTAGCCTCTGTTTGAAAACCTCCAAAGAAGGAGAGCCCATCACTTCCTGAGGAAGCCTGTTCCACTAAGGAATCGCTCTGTCAGGAAGTTCTTCCTAATGTTTAGCCGAAAACTCTTCTGATTTAATTTCAACTCGTCGGTTCTGGTCCAACCTTCTGGGGCAACAGAAAACAACTCAACACCATCCGCTAGATGACAGCCCTTTGAGTACTTGAAGATGGTTATCATATCACTTCTCAGTCGTCTCCTCTCCAGGCTAAACATACTCAGCTCCTTCAACCTTCCCTCATAGGACTTGGTCTCCAGACCCCTCACCATCTTTGTTACTCTCTGGACACCTTCCAGCTTGTCTATATCCTTCTTAAATTGTGGTGTCCAAAACTGAACACAATACTCTAGGTGAGGTCTAACCAGAGCAGAGTAAAGTGGTTCCAGATTTGTAACTAGTGATCTGGACACTATACTTCTGTTGATACAGCCCAATCACATCACACTGCTGACTCAAGTTCAGTGTATGGTCTACTAAGACCCCTGGATCCTTTTCGCACATACTATTGCCAAGACAAGTCTCCCCCAACCTATAATTATGCATTTGATTTTTCCTACCTAAATGCAGAACTTTACATTTATCCCCATTGAAATTCTTTATATTTCTTTTAGCCCAGTTTCCTAGCCTGTCAAGATCATCCTGTATCCTGACTCTGTCTTCTACCGTATTTGCTACCCCTCCCAATTTAGTATCATCTGCAAATTTAATAAGCATAAATTTAATAATAATAGCTAAAAGTTTTCACCGCAAACCACTTTATGTGATATACACTGGAGAAATATTAGTTGTTGTAGATTTTCCGGGCTGTATGGTCGTGGTCTTGGCATTGTACTATAATGCCAAGACCAATGGCCATACAGCCCGGAAAATCTACATAGCCAGTTGCAATTTATTGAATTCTGTAGAGATGTGCAAATCTGTGTTTTCAATAAGCAAGAATGCTTGGCTCCCTGCTGCACAAATAGGGTATAATCCAGAAGAACAAACTGTGCATGCACCAACACTGGGAACGTTTGTGGTGCTTTACCTCACAGCAAGATGATGTGCATGGTGAGTGATATGGGCAAATTCTTTCTACATGTTACAAGAAGCAATCAAAAGCAGAAGGCTGAGGGTTCTTGTCTCCTTTTCATAATGACTGAAAGTAATATTAATATACCAGAAGTTTTAGGAAAGGTTTGATGTCTCAAGAGAACTTAAAGATAAACCTCTTCATGGATACATATATTCTTTAAGCCTTTTCATGACTAGTACTTGCTCCTATCTACAGATTTTCTGAAAATTTATTGATAATGGACATTATAAAATTATATTATGAATAGAAAATATATTTATAATAGACCAGCATCTTAGAAAAGAGGACAGTTCCTACTATTAAGCATCTATTTAGCACAGCAGTGTAAAAAGTTCAGTGTAACACAGAGAACACAATTTTTGTATTAGACTTCTAATTTTTAACAGTGCAGTACAATGACAGTGTATTTTATTTAGCATGTTCAAGTGCTCTACTGAAATACACTAAGACAGGAAACATTCTTTCAATGAATTTTTATCAGGTGTATTCCTAAAACTTGTGATAAAATTGTAACTAAGCGAGAAGTGTATGGAAATCCTTCCATGGGACTTCTGACCTACAATGACTGTCTTTATCCAGTCAATCACCACTTACTTACTATATCCATAGAGTACAACATTGGCCTCAGAATAACTACTGTAATTAGTAGGCCAAACTGTGCTCTAGTGAAATGATGAAATTATTTGTGCATTGTAATCATAGATTTAACATAAATGGGAAAGGCAATAAAGAAAACCAGAATTAATTGAAGAGGGCAACATTTAAAAATTTGCCCAGTTTTTCCAAACAGAGAAGTCAAGAGTATATTTGAAAGAGGCTCAAATAGTTTCAAGTTAAAAAATTCAGGTTCAGGTTAAAAAGTGTTCTATTTTTGTTTTTCAAACCTTCCTATTCTACTTTTTGTCACTATTTACATTCTATTTTTTAAGCTCTAACCATACTCCTACCTAATAAAATATTATCCATGGGAAGAAAACCTATTACAACTCATAATACCCCATTGGAAATGTTTACTCCAAACCCCTCCTGTGGCTAACAGGGATTTCTTGGAACACAGTACCAACAATATAAACGACCAGATATGTGGAAAAGAACATCCAGTAAACACACAAAAAAGCCATATTTCCTATAGATTATAATTTGTTGATCTAACTTGGCCTACTAAAAAAATTAACAGACTTGCCTAAAGTTATTATGTATTACTCTCACAATGGAGTATAAAACTGGTGTTCTAACACATTTCCCAATGGTAAAGGTTGTCTTAAATGTCTTTATGTGACTGATCTGGTTTGCAGGAAAAGGTGGACTGGTATTTGAGACAGCTTTCAAAAACAAAGTTCAAAATAAGAACACTGATCTGCATGTGAATGCTTAACAGTGTATATCTGGCCAGTGACTTTCTTTTTCCCCCCTTGAGTCTCAGCAGCAATCAAAAGCTGTGTAGCGAGGAAGCTACTTTTTGTGCAGTGTTAATGAAGCATAGAATTAAGAGGGGAGGAAAAAAGTGAACCTCTGAATAAAGGACTGTTTGTTCGTACATGAAAACTGTGCAAATAAATAAGACACAAACTATCCACCGATTATTCTGGTGCAGAGTTCCATGGGTCCTGAGATATTCTTTCTAGATGATTCTCCCCCTTTTCGTTTTTTTCTGTTTTAAAAACAGGAGTGTGCACATGCACAGATGAATGCAAAATGCTGAAAATTAAGGAAGAACACTGTTTCTTTCCCCTCCTTTAATCCTACTTACAGGACTCTGCAGTATCTGGGTGACTCTCTTCCTTTGTTCCATCATGTTGAAGTCTTGCCTGAGGTCAGGAGACATGTTTCTTTCACGGATATAGTCAGGGTCATTTTCATTGATGCGGTCAAAATATCTCTCCTTGTGAGGCATGCTGGGAGGTGGAGGCGTTGTGATTACCCCCTGGCTTGTTTCAGCGCTCATACTTCAATCTGGATTACTCTCTTCACCTGGAACAATGAGAAGCCAGCACAGATTTAATGACATTAAAAAAACCCTTTAAAGAGTGCACAATCCTTTCCTAAAGGAGGGCAAAGGAAAAAAAAGAGGCACTCATAAATATTCCACACAGCACAATTGTAGATGGTTAAATTATAAATTATGCCTTATATGTTCTTAATGCAGTAACTGTAGGTTTGTATTGCATATATTCCAATCCCCCCCTATTTTTCATTTTTCCTGGGGAAAAACTCTTCCATGGCTTAAAAATTTCTCAAAATTTTCAATCTGTAGTACTAGGAGTGAGAGATTAAGATCTCCCTTTCCAATCCTCCAGAAGGCCCAAAGAGCTTGTGAACTTCAAAGCAACTGTTGATAGTCTGGAGCAGTAAAAGTTTCCCTCTTCAAAGTCAGCTGCAAAGAAAAAAAATTCTCACATCCCCTGAACAGAGGGGACCTGGGATTAGGAGGCAAGAAGATCAAATCAGTCAATCCTAAAAGAAATCAACCCTGATTGTTCC
The DNA here is from genome assembly GCF_001447785.1 of Gekko japonicus. Classification (NCBI taxonomy): domain Eukaryota; kingdom Metazoa; phylum Chordata; class Lepidosauria; order Squamata; family Gekkonidae; genus Gekko; species Gekko japonicus. The sequence goes on from NW_015170961.1 coordinate 199,172, forward strand.
CTGGAAGGCCAGATAATGAAACTGAAGCTCAAATACTTTGGTCACCAAATGAGAAGGGAGCACTCACTGGAGAAGACCCTGATGCTGGGAAAGATTGAAGGTCAAAGAAGACGGGGACAGCAAAGGATGAGATGGTTAGACAGTGTCATAGATGCAACGAACAGGAAATTGAGCAAACTTCAGAGGACGGCGGAAGACAGGAAGGCCTGGTGGGATCTGGTCCATGGGGTCGCGAAGAGTCGGACTCGACTGTGCGACTGAACAACAAAGGAGGCAACCAAAAGACTCATGCCACACTGCTGCCTCTTTCTATAGTCCAGTGTGAAGTAAGGGGCTGACTCCCTTCCTCCATGTTCTCAGAGCATTCCAGAGTATTCAGACAACAGGAAGCTCAATAGTAGTTCACCTCTACCACATCTACCCAGTATAGACCCATGAAACTCTCCTGGGCAGTCAGGGGCCTTGTTTGATTCCAGCATACAATAGGAGGTAGACTGCTCTGCATTTCTTTGCAATAATTTTGCTAAGCACTTTGCAGATAAAATTCCTTGCAGTCATTCTGACGTGGACTCTAGATGAGCAGTGACAGGACTGGGTGGTCACAAGGTGTCTAGTTGGGGTGAATATCTTTCAGCTTGTCCAGTCTGAGGATGTGGATAGGTTTCAGAATTCCAAGAATCCTATCACCTGCTTGTTTGACTCTTTC
>NW_015170961.1:199913-202895 GCF_001447785.1 Gekko japonicus
GAACTGGATGCTGGAGACAGTAAATGCCTTCCTGAGACAGAGGGTGGTCGCCCCTACCTAGAACTCAGTAGCAGTGTGTCTACCCTTAAAAGGAACCTACTCCAAACCCAGGAGAGCTGAGTAACTACCATACAGTCTCAAACATCATATTCTTGAACAGGGTGATTGAATGATGGTTGAATGAAATGGACTGAATGAAGCAGATTATTTATATATGCAGGGGTGGAAATTAGTCAGAGGGTCAAAAATATTGATTTTACTGACCAAAATTCAAAAAAACCTGACTAAATACTGACAAAAAACTGACAAATTACTGAACAATTTAATGTCAGCCTACTGATAAGCTAGCGTTTTAAATGTAAAACTAGGACTTCATTAAAAATTATTATTATCTGGCCTCCACCATCCCCATAGCCAGTACCATAGTTAGATGCGACCCAGATAAAAAGACAGCACACCTTTTTATTGATTTTTTTAAAGAATAGAGGACAATGTTTTCATTATTGTACAAAATTTAAGGCAAAAAAGATTCCCTTTTAAAAATAATCACATACTGCAGATAATAAAACGGCAAAACAGCAAAAACATATTAAAAACCAAACATAAAATAATAATTATGACAACAAAACATAATTACTGTAAGGTAAGACTTGTCTTTGCTTGTACTTTATCTTTGGTTTTTTGACGAAAAAAGAACTAGCCAGCAGCCTGCCATCCCTCGTGGAGGCCGTATCAGGCTGGGCATTGGAACACCCTAGACCAATTGTCTTCTGTGATTTCAATATCCAGGTGGATGATGTGGCCTCCACTCAGGCGATGGACCTAGTGTCATCCGTGGTGGCGCTGGGACTCTCCCAATATGTAACGACTCCCACTCACTGGGCCGGACACACGCTCGATCTGATCTTCGCGGCAGGGGTCACAGTGGATCGGGTCACTGCCTTAGCAGTGCCATGGTCGGACCATCATGCCCTGAAGGCCCATCTGAATGTTTCACCCCAACCCTGTTTGGGCGGCGAGCAGATTTCAGCTTGCCCATGGAGCCAACTGGACCCTATGTGGCTTCAAATGGCCCTGTGGGATCCGATTCCTCCTGGCAGCTCGTTAGATGAGCTTGTGGAAGATTAGCACAGCTGACTCTTGGCAGCCATCAATGAGATCGCTCCCTGACACCCTCTGTGCCCTCACTCTAGGCTGGCTCCTTGGTTTACCCAGGAGTTGTGGCTGATGAAGCAAAGGCTAAGATGGCTAGAGAGACAGTAGCGGTGCGCCTGTGATGAAGCCACAAGAATATCTTATAGGACATTTAAGAGATCCTATGAGATGGCAGTCAGAGTATTATGCGGCTACAATTGCGTCTGCGAGCTCATGCCCAGCCCAATTATTTAGAATAATTTGGTCTATGACTGTTCTGCCACAAGGGAGACCAAATGTTAGGGAATTGGACACTGGCTGTGAGGCCTTTGAGAGCTACTTTGCAGATAAAGTCCTGTCGCTCCGCCGTGACCTCCCCACCACAGTTGAGACAGTAAGTGAACTCGAGGCTCCATGCACGTCTTCTAGTCAGGTTATGGATTATTTCAGTCTGCTCAGCCTGGAAGAAGTTGACAAACTGCTCTTAACTGTACACCCTACCACGTGCTGTCTTGACCCGTGCCCATCATGGCTGGCTGTGATGGGTTTCGAGATGCCCTAAGGGAGATTATCAACAAGTCCCTCTCGGAGGGACAGTTCCCTACAGCACTCAAGGAAGCTGTGGTTCGTCCCCTCCTGAAAAAGCTATCTCTGGATCTGGCCGATTTGGCTAATTACCGGCCGGTCTCCAATCTGCCCTATTTGGGCAAAATAATTGAGAGGGCCATGGCAATTCAGCTACAGAGTTTTTTGGATGACACTTCCATTCTAGATCCTTTCCAGTCCGGTTTCCGCCAAGGACACAGGATGGAAACAGCATTGGTTGCCCTCACGGATGACTTCCAGAGGCATGTGGATCAGGCGGATTTTTAGTGATGTTGCTGTTGGACCTGTCGGCGGCGTTCAACATGGTCAACCATTAGTTACTGATCCACTGCCTCGCCGACCCTGGAGTCCAGGGGCCTGCCTTGCAATGACTGGCTTCTTTCCTTCAGGGTTGGAAACAAAGGGTGGCACCAGCGGAGCAGTTATCCCAAAGGCACCCACTGATTTGTGGAGTGCCCCAAGGGGCGGTGCTGTCCCCAATATTATTTAACATCTACATGCACCCTCTTGCCCAGAGGCATGGGCTGGGATGTCACCAGTATGCGGATGACACCCAGCTCTATCTGTTGTTGGGTCTCAGACTGAGCCAGCTGAAACTGGATCCGATGAAGATGGAGGTCCTGTGCCTGAGCCGGGGTAGCCCAAGGGTAGAAAATCCTACTTCCGACCTTCAATGGGACACCATTGGTGCCAGCACTGGAGGTTAGGAGCTTGGGAGTGATCCTGGATGCCTCACTAACAATGGAGGCCCAGGTAGCAGCCACTGCCAAATCAGCCTTTTACCACCTCCAGCTGATTAGGCAGTTGGTTCTCTTCCTCAAATGCAATGACTTGGCGACAGTGATCCATGCGATGGTCACCTTGAGATTGGACTACTGTAATGCTCTCTACATGGGGCTGCCCTTGACCCAAATCCAGAAGCTACAGCTAGTGCAAAATGCTGCAGCCAGGCTTCTGGTGGGCCTCCCCATGTGGTACAACATCCAGCCTGTGCTGAAAGCACTGCACTGGCTGCCGATAGCATACCGAATTCACTTCAAGGTAGGGATGTGCATTTCGGGATCCCGAACCGAAAAAAGCCGAAAATAACGTTTTTCGGCTTTTTTCGGCTTTTGCAATCCCGAAATGGCTTCCTATGCATTTTCCCGAATCCCGAAAAAAAAATCCCGAAAAAATTCAGGTCCATTATAACCAATGGGGCCATTGAAGTCAATGGCAAAAAACCTCTTGAAACTTTGCGGG
>NW_015170961.1:205847-226555 GCF_001447785.1 Gekko japonicus
ACTTTGTGGAAGATTTCACCAAATCACTTTTACTCTTAGGAACAAAGTCCTTAAATTACTTAACATAAGAACATAAGAGACGCCAGTGTTGGATCAGGCCAAAGGCCCATCCAGTCCAACACTCTGTATCACACAGTGGCCAGAAATACCAGTGCCATCAGGAGGTCCACTAGTGGGGCCAGGACATTAGAAGCCCTCCCACTGTTGACCCCCCCCAGCACCAAGAAGACAGAGCATCACTTGCCCCAGAGTCCCTATCTATACCTTGTGGCTAATAGCCACTGATGGACCTCTGCTCCATATGCTTATCTAATTCCCTTTTGAAGCCGTCCATGCTTGTAGCCGTCACCACTTCCTGTGGCAGTGAATTCCATGTGTTAATCACTCTTTGGGTGAAGAAGTACTTCCTTTTATCCGTTCTAACCTGACCGCTCAGCAATTTCATGGAGTGCCCATGAGTTCTTGTATTGTGAGAAAGGGAGAAAAGTACCTCTTTCTCTACCTGCTTTTTCCCATGCATAATCTTATAAACCTCAATCATGTCACCCCTCAGTCGTCGTTTCTCCGAGCTAAAGAGCCCTAAGCGCTTTAACCTTTCCTCATAGGGCTTCCTCAAAGTTACTTCATAACTAAACTGAAAACAATCTGTCTTCTCACTGGGAAGTCATCATGTTTTCCCAAAAATGCAGTAATGAAAACAGAAAAACACAAACTGCATTCACAAAAATCAAAGAAATACTGACTTTACTGACCTTTTTTTAAAAAAAACAACTGACAAATTACTGACCAAGATGAAAAAACTGACTTTTACTGATTTTACTGACCATTTCCCACCCTTGTATATGCTCCAATCTGTTTTCAGGCGTGGTCATGGGACTGAAATGATCTTAGTCACTCTAGTCATGTATGCTGGGAGATGGACAGGGGAATGTGACATTGTTAATTCTCCTGGACATCTCAGCAGCTTTTGATACCATTAATCCTGGTATCCTTTTGGATTGCCTTTTGGGTTAGGAATGGGAAGTACTGTTCTATGGTGGTTTCGGTTTATCTTGAAGGTAGGTTTCAGAGTGTGGTGCTGGGAAAATGCTTCTCTGCCCCTTGGCCTCTGGGGTTCTGCAAGGTTCCATCTTGTCCCCTATGCTTTTCAATACTTAAGTAAAGCTGCTGGGAGAGATATGGGCTGAGCTCCCACCACAGAGGAAACTATGAACAGGTACCAGGAGTCAGTTTTGGGATAGATGAAGACTAACAAGTTGAAACTTAATCTTGACAAAATGGAGGTGTTACTGATGGGGGAAGATTTGACCTAGGAACTGGGCTATCTCATGTTGAGGATGGGGTTACACTTCCCCTAAAGGAGCTTGGGGGTGTCCAAGATAAACAGGTAGCACCAGTGGTCAGAGTTGTCTTTAACCAACTTTGGCCCTTACTGAGGTGGGGGAGATCTTGGCCTCTATGATGCATGCCCGGGTAACATCAATATTAGGTAGCTGCAACACACTCCACGTGGGGCTGCCCTTGAAGACTTTCCAGAACCCACAGTTGCTACAGAATGCTGCGGCCAGAATGCTGACTGGAGTAGGTCGTAGAGACCAGTGTTCCCTCTAAGCTGAGTTAGTGTGAGCTAGCTCACAGTTTTTTAGCCTCCGGCTCACACATTTTTGTCTCAGCTCAGGAAGGAGGGCTCCAGAGCAGGCTAATTTATGCAGTAGCCAAATCACCTGCTCACAACTTTAATGCCGGTAGCTCACAAAGTAGAATTTTTGCTCACAGGACTCTACAGCTTAGAGGGAACATTGGTAGAGACCCTATCACTCCAGTCTTGTTCCATCTACACTGGTTCCCAATTTGCTTCTGGGTTCAATATGAGGTGCTGACATTGATCTTTTAAATCCTTTATAGCTTGGGGCCAGCATATCTGAAGGGCAACCTTCTCCCATATGTACCTACTGGTACATTCTGGTAATCTTTGGAGGCCCTGCTTCCGGTGCCTTTGCTACCTGAGGACAGACAGGGTGGCAAGCAGCAAAAGGCCCTACTCAGTCAAGAAAACAAAATGTTGGAATCCCCTCCCCAGAGAGATTTGTCTTCCATCAGCACGTAAAAGACTTCTTTGTTTGGCGTACTGACGAAGAAGAAGAAGAGGAGGAGGAGGAGATTGGATTTATATTCCGCCCTACACTACCCGAAGGTGTCTCAGAACGGCTTACAGTCTCCTTTCCCTTCCCCTCCCCACAACAGACACTCTGTCAGGTAGGTGGGGCTGAGAGAGCTCTGACAGAAACTGCTCTTTCCAGAACAGCTCTGAGAGAAATGTGACTGATCCAAGGTCACGCCAGCAGCTGCATGTGGGGGAGTGGGGAATCAAATCCGGTTCTCCCAGATTAGAGTCCACACTCCTAAACACTACACCAAACTGTTATTGGTCCACCTCCTTGGTTTTGGTGTTATATGTGTTTATATGTTTTCATTGAATTATTCTATATATATTTTATTTTAAATGGTGTTTTAATGTGGAAATGTTTTAATGTTTGCCACCTTGGGGACCTATTTGGGTGAATGGCAGCACAGAAATGTTTTAAATAAATAAATAAATAAATAAATTTACGACTGTCTATTAAAATAGTAAAAATTGTAGGCAAGTTAATTTACCCAAGAACAGAAAAGCATCAGTGTCACTATTTCTAAGTAGGACTGTAACTTCAGAAACATGATAACAAATCAAGTTGCTATGAATTGTTGCTGGCAGAGCTCAGCAGACCACCAGATGGTGTCTCGGCCCTGAACAGCCCTTAATCAAAAACACCTTCACTGACCTGCCACTGGATTTCTGAGCATATCTACACACTGCAGATTCCACCCACTCATGTGTGTTGCAAAATATATTCTTTCTCTGAGGAAACTCAGAAGATATTACTTGAATAGAAAAAGAGCACAGGAAGTTTGACACTATCTTCAAAATATTTGTAAGGAATTGAATTATTAGTAATCTGTTCAATTTTTAACACAAGGTTTGTTCACAAACTATCAGCTGTTTAACACTAGATAGAATATATAATTTCTAATTACTGCCTAGATGTACACACACACACACATACACATATATCAAAAGGCATGGTCTACCATGAACTTCCCTGTGCACTATGACAAATATAAGAAACTACTACAGAGAAACCCTGAGGTATTTCTGGACGTTAACAAGAACACTTGTACAGGTCCATAAGATAAATAAAGTTCAGAGATTCTAAAATTATCTTTAAGGCAAACAGAAAATGTATTTTACTTTAAGGGTGCTGAAACAGAACAATAAGCAGAGGTGGCCCACTTATTAGCAGACCTAAGTGATTGTCTAGGGCATCAGAGAGTGGGGTTGCCAGCAGTGCCAAAAGAGGCCTGCTAGTGGCAAGTGGCAGCTCCAAATGAACCCTGGGCTCAATGGTGCTGCCTGGGGGCATGGCATGACTGGTAGTAGTGCTGGCTGGCAGGGTCTGCTTGCTCAGCCTGCCTTACCCCACCATGCCAGCCTTCCCCTGCCCTGCCAGTGCAAAGGAGGGAGGGAGGAAGAGCAGGCAAGTGCCTAGCAAATGGAATGGTGTTGGATCCTTGCTTGCCACAGCGGTTTATGACATGCCCAGGCTATGGTGGTGGTGGTGGGGGGAGCCTGTCACCGCTGGCCTAGGGCACCTAAAGCCCTTGGCCTGACACTGGAACAAGAAGTGTTTGGGAGGCATCAGTGGCCCAAACATGGCTCCTAAGGCTAGCTATGAAGCATGTTAGCTCGGTGAACAACTTCCCCTTCCTTGCTGCAAATAGGAAAACTGCTTTCACATTAGACTGCTTTATTCTCAGCTGGTAGCAGCAAAAAAAGGAAAATAAACAAGGTTAAGGTAGAATAAGTTACAAACACAAATACTTAACTATGTTTTTTGCTGCACTGATAGAAGGCTTTTACATTGTGGTTTAGACTTCAGGATACTATTTCGCAGCAAAATGCATGCTGATCCACAAATGTTAATGGTACTAAATTCAAGGATTCTACTTAATGCATTGATGGGATGGCGAAAAACCAATGATTTCTAAGTAAATTTATTTACATACTCATCTATACCCTGCCTTTCTCTCAAATGGGGACGCAAAGTGGCTCACATCATTCTCTCCTCCATTTTATCTTCACAACAACCCTGTGAGGTAGGTTAGGCTGAGATTGTGTGACAGGCCCAAGACACCAACAAGCATCTATGGTACAGTGGGTATCCTGGGTCTCCCAGATCCTAGTCTAACCACTATACCACACTGGCTCTCCACTACACCACACTGGCTCTCCACTTGATAATTTTTTGCTTCTCTGCAAAGTAACAAAACACTACAAGCAAAATAGAGGGTTATAAACTCTCAGTAACTCTGACGGCATGCTGAAAAACATCACTGTGTAATCTGGGGGAGGGAAACCTACTCACCCTCTCCCCCCAATGAGGAAAAAGATTCCAGTAAGTACCAGGCATGCTCATTGCTCTCTACAATCGATTGAATTTTAAGCAGTATTAATCAGTTAAAGGAAAAACGAAGAAAGTGCAAGGGAAATTGGCCTATTTGAAGACCTAACACAGTATCCTGGCAGGTGAAATTAAGGCAGGGGCTCCTGCAGCCTCAAAAAAAGAAAAGAAGGGAACCTACCCCAAATCAGAGAAGCATACAGGTTTTGGAATAGGTAATTGCACTGAACTCCACACGTTAACAGTTATTACTAACAGTTACTTTAGACTAGTAGCTCTTATTTATTTAGAAAATTGTATGCTGCCTCTCCAGATCTGCTTGAGATGGCCCATAACAATAAAACCAAAAAATAAAAATAAAAACAACCAACAAAAATAAAAATATATCAATAAAGCAATCAAAGTCAGTAAGAAAAACATACCAATAAAATGACAATAAAAGCAAGCCAGGGCAAAAAAGCACACAAAGAGCAGTCTAAAACAGAGGTGTCAAACATGCAGCCTGCGGAGGGCCCCAATCCAGCCCACAAGGCCCTGGTTGTTTCCTACTTCCTTTTCCAGTTCTGCTGCTGCCATGTCACAGCTTGCTTTACCAGTCTCTCTCAATCACATAGGAGAGATAGGCAAGCTTCTCCTGTGAGACATTGTTGACCAGGACATGAAGCAACTTATGTACAAAAGGTTGCAATGCCCAGCCATTTCATGTTTTCCCCAGGTCCTAGGATAGGAACATTGGGCATGAGATTTCTGTAATGAATGTCAATAAATCAAAAGTAGGTTTGCCGCTTACAGATGCACACCTGAACAGCATACTCAAGATTGCTACAGCACAGATATTCTGATGCAATAATTTAGAGCAGAGGTATCAGTTATTAAAGGTAAAGGTAAATAGACAAAATATTGCAAGAGTGTTAGTGTTTTAAGCATGTTTTATTTAAAGTTTTAAAATCTTTAATTGTGTTTGTCTGCATCCTTTATAACGTTTATATCTCTGCTACCTGGCATTACATTTTATGACACACATGGCCCGGCCCAACAAGGTCTCATTTATGTCAGATCCAGCCCTCATAACAAATGAGTTCAACACCCCTGGTCTAAAACAATATTGATAAAGCGGTCCTCAAGCAAGGAACAAACCATAGAACAGCTTTAAGAAAGATGGAACCCCTTTATTAAAAACCTAGATAAAGAGAAATGCTTTGGCCTGGTGCCTAAAGGAAAGAATGTCAGATGAGCCTCAAGGAGGAGGGTATTCCAAAGGTAATGTGACAATACCGGAAAAGCCCTGTTTCTGGTTGCCAGCTACCTAACTGGCAAATGGTGTGATTGGATCGTTCAGCCTCTCCCAATGGAGATGTACAACAGAATTATCAACCCTCAGAGGAGGCATGACCAAAGCAGTGATCCCCACAGAAATACAAGGAGTACCCTGAGGAAGAATATTCCTATTATGCCCTTAAAGGATTACTTTAAACCTTTTAGAAGACTTTAGCTATAAGAAATTGTGACTATTGCTTTAAGAGACATTTGACCTATTACCAGCAATCAGTGATGAATTGCATATTCATACATGTAAACAAGCTATTTTACACAGTAGCAGCAAGAGCATGAACAAATCACACTTGGGTCAGCTTAGCCGAGCGGTTCCTTCGTCTCCAGAACTGCAATCTGAACAATCACACTTATTCTTGCCTACCACAATGAAAATGTTAGCTTCATATGTAGAAATACTCAGATCATCTCTTTAAAAAAGTGACAAAATTGGTTTGTGGTTCAGTCCTAAACAGTCCTTCCTCAGAAAGTGTATGTGTGCATGCACGTTTGTTCACTGATTGCTGTGTTAATGCAATGTCACATTCTAACTGCAGAAATGCTATAACATACTGCAAGTGGATATGGCAATGGAAAGTCAGAAAAAAACAAGGTTTCAAAGTACCCCTCCCATTTATATTGCCCCATAATTACAAGGCATGAGGTTGCTCTAGAAACAAAACAGACCTAGCAATGATAAGTCTCTGAACTGTACTCCACTTACTTCTGGGGGGGGGGGGGAAATCCACTGAGCACTTAAATGACATACTTGAACAAATTTGTCAAAGCCTGTGGGAAATAATTGGTTCAAGTCTGTTACTTTCCAATGAATTTGTGTGATAACAAAAATTCAGGCATTGTCACAAAGGGCTGACTCAAGCAAGCATCTGAATGGCTCTACAGTTTCCCCAAAGAATCATTTTACATGAGGAAGGCTCACAGTTAATGACCTCCTTGTTCTCATGCTTCCCATTTCATTTTATTTCAATTTCTTAACATTGTAGAATCATAGAATCACAGAGTTGGAAGGGACCATACAGCTCATCTAGTCCAACCCCCTGCTCAATGCAGGATCAGCCTAGAGCATCCCTGATAAGTGTCTGCCCAGCCGCTGCTTAAAGACTGCCAGTGAGGGGGAGCTCACCACCTCCCGAGGCAGCCGATTCCAATAATGCACAACTCTTACTGTAAACAGTTTTTCCTAATGTCCAGCCGGTACCTTACCGTCCTTAATTTAAACCCATTGAGTCCTGTCCTCTGCTGCCAACAGGAACAGCTCCCTGCCCTCCTCTAAGTGACAGCCCTTCAAATACTTAAAGAGAGCAATCATGTCCCCCCTCAACCTCCTTTTCTCCAGACGAAACATTCCCAAGTCCCTCAGCCTTTCCTCATTGGGCTTGGTGTCCAGGCCCCTGATCATCCTTGTTGCTCTCTTACTAGCATCAACATTCCCACTTATAAATACATATTTACTTGATTCTACTCACGATATCTTGGTGCCTGATTAAATTTCACTTCTCTTCTTGGTATCATCTGACACAGCAGTGAAGTTAGTGCTACTGCTGCACCACAGGCTCTCACAGGAACCTGCATAGTATACTTGTGCATGGCCCCAAGTAATCTACACTGACAGAGATTAGGAAGGAAATAGCTATCACTAATGGGTAACTAGGGAAGACTCCCCCTGTATTGAATCCCACACTTAGCGGCAAAATGGCGGCAAAAGTCACAATTTGCACTGTAGTAAAGGTTATCTATTCAACTGGATATTTCCAAACAATATATTTAGATTGTGTAAATTGGTGTCCTGATAGCCAGTAAAGATCTTATTATCTAAGAATTTTTAAAATTATAATACACTGTTGAAAAATTGGAAGCTGAAATTAGAATTTTTAAAATCAACTGCCAAGTTCCTTAATTATTACTGTTAATAGTGATCAGCCCTACTTGTTATTCTGGGTTCAGTTATGCAACTATAATAGCTCAAGAGCTCAATTTAATTACCCTCTGAACTCTATGCATACTCTAAAATTAATTAAGCTATGTAATTGCACGACATGCCTTGTGTGAAGAGAGAAGACATTTCTTCTGAGAAAAACTGGAAAAAACCCCCCCCCCCATTAGCTGGATATTTATTATGGATGAAAACAAGCTAAATGTACATGCAGGAAGAGGAGAAATACCATTTTAGGGGAAGGTCAGGATTAGTTCAAAACTGAGTTATTTAGTTGCTTTGGCAACATTAAGGGAAATGTACTTGTAAAACATTATACCTAAATCTTTTTTCCCTCCACAAAGGTCAAGCTGACAACTATTGCCTTAGGGATATGAACAGAATACTTTAATGTAGTTATACACATTTGATTACCCCCACCCCCAAGTTCTTTTCCATTTAGCCTAGCTGAGCAGGTTTCTCCCCTTTTGAGACTCTGGTTTTAAAAACAGACTGTCACAGAATGACAGTTTGCATTTTTTCCAAGCGATGAGAACATTAATCAACTTGGGCTTGGTTCATTAATTGTATTTTTGAGCTAAGGATAGGAGGAGGGAGAAAGGTCTACAGAAAAGTGGTCAATGCAGTTATTTTCTTAAAAAGCAGAAACATAAGCAGCTTTAAGAGATGGGAAAAGATTTTTTAAAAGGGCTTCTAAAAGTAAAACCAGCATCAGGCACATTTCTAGTCAGATAAAGCAGAACCTGAGAGCAATAAGGCAGTGAGATATGCTTCCCTATATTAACAAAACACTCCTTGTAAGTAAACAAAACAACCCATTAGCACACAATGATACTAGGTTACATGTTCAAAGCTATGCTAGCTCTATATTTACAGAACATTTTAATATTACAATTATTTTTCAAAAATAATTCTCCAACTATTCAATGGCCTCAAGACTCTACCATCTCATATCTAGACCTGTTCTTATACAGACATTAGTGGTAGGGTCATCCCTCAGGACTCACTGATAGCCCTCTCGGAAGCTACTGTCTTGTTTTTCTCTACTGCTAACTGCCAAAAACCAGAATGCATATTCATTAGCTATGCAGAAGTGATTAAGTAAGAATGAGGTAGGAGATTGAACCTCATCTTAATATTATGACGAAACAATTGTATATGTTAATATAGATGCTGGAAATTATATGACATAGCCCCTACGACGAACTGTAAGTACAAGACAAGATATCAAATATTAAAAAATAATGATTTGGAATTATACCATCCTCCCTAGTATGCTCAAGTGGTTAAGATGCTGAAGTCAGTAGTTCAGCAGTTCGAGACCCGGGTGCCACATGATGGAGTGAGCTCCCATCTCTAGTTCCAGCTCCTGCCAACCTAGCAGTTCGAAAGCAAGAAATTGCAAGTAGATAAATAGGTACCACTTCGGTGGGAAGGTAACAGCGTTCCGTGTGCCTTGGTGTTTAGTCATGCCGGCCACATGACCACGGAAACGTCTTCGGACAGCGCTGGCTCTTCGGCTTTGAAACGGAGATGAGCACCGCAACCCTAGAGTCGGATTCGACTGGCTTTCGAGCAAGGGAACCTTTACCTTTTACCCTAGTATCAATACTTTTATAAATGATGCAGTTATCACAAGAAAATACAGTAGTATTTGACTTATATTTGAAACACTGGTTTACAGGGATTAGTGGAAATTGGTTAAGAAAGTACATAATCTAATGCTGATACTATGATGGAGGAGCTGTTTGCTTTTTTTTGTAATAGGTTAAAGACATAGGATACCAAATTTTTGTACCTAGACATGGGAAAATGACTCAAAATAAGAAAATAAAAATGAGAACCAAAATTATTTTAATCCATATCAATGGTATTTGGCTCAGAAAACAAAAGTAAAAGAATAAATAATAAAATGTTTTTGAAACAGTATAAATGGCAATGTTAATCCATACTTTCTATTCTTATTGTTATTATCGTTTTAAAACACATCATTATAATTTTATTGTTTTGTTTCATTGGTTTCATGTTATAACTGTGACTCTAAATTTGATTTCTTCTGGTCTCTCCTTTAACAATTTATATCCCGTCTATACTTTGTTTTCATGTTTTTTCCTGCTTCATGCTTGGCTACTAAAATTCTGCTTTTCTAAATGTTTGTATAGTGGGGACAAGAAACTGAGAGAACCTTCAGTTATTGTTTTAGTTTACATATTATCTTACAGACAGTTATCATGAGGAGGAGACTGGATTTATACACCCCACCCTTCACTCGGAGTCTCAGAGCGGCTTACAAACTCCTTCCCCTTCCCCTCCCCAAAACAGACACCCTGTGAGCAGTGTTCCCTCTAAACTGAGGTAGTGTGAGCTAGCTCACAGGTTTTTAGCTTCTAGCTCACACATTTTTGTCTCAGCTCGGGAAGGAGGGCTCCAGAGCAAACTGATTTATGCAGCAACCAAACTGCTCGCTCACAACTTTAATGCCAGCTGCTCACAAAGTAGAATCTTTGCCCACAAGACTCCACAGCTTAGAGGGAACATTACCTGTGAGGTAGGTGGCGCTGAGAGAGCTCTTTCAAGAACTGCCCTCTCAAGGACACCTCTTGTCAGAACTATGGCTTGCCCAAGGTCATCCAGCAGCTGCAAGTGGAGGAGTGGGGAATCAAACCCGGTTCTCCCAGATTAGAGTCCGCATACTTAACCACTACACCAAACTGCACACTATCTACAAAAGTATGACTGGACAGCAGGAAGGTATTTCTGTCCCATTAATTCTACATTCCTCTTCTGGAATAGTTAAAATTTGAAAAAACCTTCTGCAAACACCAGAAAACTCATTAAAAGCTTGTGGGATTTAAAACTCAAACATTTCACCATTGGAAAAATATTGCTTTCTTGAGCTTTTGAAATTAATGTCACAATGTTCATGAGTTGTATAATAATAATTTTAACATGAAATCTGATATTCCCAAGCAAGAGTTTGTGTCTTCTGCCTTTCCTCATGCCTTGTGGTCCACAAATGTACCAGATAGCAGACGCACAAAGGGAACTAGGGCACTAGGGGAGCAAAAGGCTGCTGCCCCGAAAAACAAGAGAGCTCAAGTAATAAATGTTTTCTGAAACACCTGCAAAAGAACTGAAAAGGCACAGTAATCAGCCTTCTTTCTCTCCTTTACTTTGCCCCTCCCCCAACATTTTTGCCTTCACAAACTTCATTCCAGGGTAAAAGTTTCTTTTAAGTTATAGTGCCCACTGAACAAACACAAGCAAGTAAACAAATCTGACAATCAAGACAGCAGCACACTTTGTTACAAAACAACTATCCATCAGATGACAAGCTTTCAGGAATTCTGTTCCAACAGCAACCGTCAAAGTGGTTTGCTCTGTTTCTAACTACTTCATGAAACTGTTTACAGAGACAGGTTAAGCAAAGAAGGGACGTGTCAGCAGGGCTGTTTTGTTCTCTGGCAATGTCCATTTTCCCCACCTCCAGCTGGCACCCAAATAATAGAGATTCCTCATTTCTACATAATGGAAGTGAAGTCTTACTATTTATAGTTGGTTTCAGCCAACTAATTCCCAATAAGAAGCAATTGTCTCAATAGCGCTCGACAGCACTACCATCACAAATGTATCCCGTGTCAGCTGCTCCCACAAATGTACAAAGATGCTGTACAGAGAACACCAGGCATATGACAGAACTTCAATTTGGTTAATTAGTTTAAACTGTACTTGTACATTTCATTTTCATTTCCACTGGCTTCTATCTGTAACCGTTCTTTCCCACTCTATTGGGATGGAAATATCAGGGGCTATGCTTCTGACATAAGGAGATCCTCCTGCCGGCCACATTTCAGACAGACAGATGAAAGGATGCCCATTTTGAAGGCATTTAACATTGGCTTTGTTTGCAGAGCAGGCACAGGAACACATGACAGTACCAGGCCTGCAAGCAAGCTTTTCCTCCTTTCTTGGGGGTCTCAAGCAGGGTAAAGTGTTTGTCTTTACACAACACTGGAGTGTGCAGATGGGACAAGCTAACCACTGTCTTCCACTGTGCTTTACCTTGCTGTGCTCTGCTGCTTGAAATAGATGGGTGAATCCAATAATCCTCCAAGGAACCTTTCTCCAGCCTTAAGTGGCTCTTCCTCCAATGGGCAGGAGGAAGGCTTCTAAATTTGCTCAGGGGAGTGGTAAGATAGGGGCTGGCTCTACCCCAGTTTCTCCTATACTGGAAGTAAAATACTTCAATCATATGGGGTAGCAGAATTTAGCTACACTTGCTCTAGTTTGGTCAGTGACCTCCCAACTTTATTAGTTAGAGCATCAGATTAGGATCTGGGAGACCCAGGTTTGAATTCCCACTCTGCCATGGAAAATTGCTGGGTGACCTTGGGTTAGTCACACACTCTCAGCCCAACTCACCTCATGGGGTTGTTCTGAGAATAAAATGGAGGAGATCAATATGAGACTCTTTGCTTTCCCAAGAGGAAGAAAGGCAGAATCTAAATCAGGGGTGTTAAACCTACAACCCATGAGCCAGAACCGGCCTATCCAGGGCTTTAATCCAGGCCACAAGCAAGTGGCCAGAGGGTGAAAAGTGGAGGGAACCACTGTTTCAGCTACCATGGGGAGCATACACTTTGGGGCTCTCCCACCCCCATGAAGTGGATGGGGCCAAATGCCCGTCTTTTCCCATACAAATCTCGCCACATCATTGCTTGGGTCTGCCTACCCCTCACCTTGCTATTGCGCACCTGTGTGTGTGAAGCAAAGTTTAAGTCCAGTGGCACCTTAAGACCAATGAAGTTTTCCTCAAGGTATGAGTTTCCTGTGCCTTGCCCCCTGTTCTGTTGGGCTCATTATGCTGCAGTTCTCCTGGGTGCAACTGGGTTCGCTTCCACCTCCCCTCCCTTTTATCCTGGCCTTGCTACCCTGCACATGTTTCTCAGTGTGTACAAAGCAACATTTGAGTCCAGTGGCATTTAAAAAACTACAAAGTTTTCTTCAAGATGTGAGCTTTCCTGTGCCTTGCCTCTGTGTGTGTGTGTGTGTGTGTGTGTGTGTGTGTTCTGTTGGGCTCATTATGCTGCAGTTCTCCTGGGTGCAACTGGATTTGCTTCCCCTTCCCCTCCCTCTTCCCTTTACATTGCTACCCCCCCCTCTCTGTGTGTAAAGCAATGTTTGAGTCCAGTGGCATCTGAGTGACAAAGCTTTCTTCAAGGTATGAGCCTTCCTGTGCCTTGCTACTCTCTTTGTGTGTTTTGTTGGGCTGGTTATGTCGTGGCTCTTCTGGGTGCAACTGGGTCCACCTCCACCTCCCCTCCTCCTCCTTTTCACTGTATTTATGCCTGCCTCATAGGAGTTGTAGTTATTTTTCTGGGGAAGACTATAGTTTTGTAGGCAAACACTCCAGTTTAGTTTTGTATAGACTCCCCACTCCAGGCAGCACAGGGGCATCAGCAACAAAATATTGCAAGAGTGTTAATGTTTTAAAATTTTGTATTTTAAGTAAAAGATAATATGTTTAATCGTGTTTGTCCGTGTCCTTTATAAAGTTTATATCTCTGCAACGCACATGGCCTGGCCTGACAAGGTCCCATTTATATCAGATCTGGCCCTGATGAGTTTGACAACCCCCTGATTTAAATGTAGTAAATAAACATACACAGCTTTGTCTTCTTCTCCCTTTGTGTGTTAAGTACTGTCAAGTTGCTTCCAACTCATGGCAACCCTATGAATTTAAAAACCTAAAACGTCCTATCAATAACAGCCTTGCTCACTGAGAGCCATGGCTTCCTTGATTGAGACAATCCATTTCATGTTGGGTCTTCCTCTTTTCCTGCTGCCTTAAAGTTTTCCTAGCATTATTGTTTTTCCAATGACTCTTGTCTTTTCCTAATGTGACTGAAGTACTATAGTCTCAGTTTAGTCAGCTGGTAGGGAGAGTTCCTTGGACTACAAGAAGATCAAATCAGTCAATCCTAAAAGAAACCACCCCTGACTGTTCCCTGGAAGGCCAGAGAATGAAACTGAAGCTCAAATACTTTGGCCACCAAATGAGAAGGGAGCACTCACTGGAGAAGACCCTGATGCTGGGAAAGACTGAAGGTCAAAGAAGACGGGGACGGCAAAGGATGAGATGGTTAGACAGTGTCATAGATGCAATGAACATGAAGTTGAGCAAACTTCAGAGGACGGCGGAAGACCGGAAGGCCTGGCGTGATCTGGTCCATGGGGTCGCGAAGAGTCGGACTCGACTGTGCGACTGAACAACAAAAGGGAGAGTTCAGGCTTGATTTGATCTAGAACCCACTTATTTGTCTTTTTGGCAGTTCATAGCATCTATAAAACACTCCTCCCAACACCACATTTCAAAGGAATCTACTTTCTTCCTGTCAGCTTTCTTCACTGTTCAACTTTACTATTTTCTGCCAGTAATGTGGTATCATCTGCATGTCACAAATTATTAATGTTCCTGCCACCAGGTTGCATATCAGAACAATCAGATGTGGCACACCCATATCTTTTAAATCATAACTTTTCAAGATCCACACAGTCAAAAGCTTTGCTGTAATCTATGAAGCAGAAGCCAATTTTCTTCTGAATGTCTCTCATTTGCTCCAGTAACCAATGCAAATTTATAATATGATCACTGGCACCTCTTCCTTTTCCAAACCCAGCTTGAACATCTGGCATTTCTCATTCCATATATGGGAACAGTCTTTGTTGTAAGATTTTGAGCATCACTTTTATGAGAAATTAATGTGATGGACTGATAGCTGCTGCAGTCTTTGACATGTCCTTTTTTTCAGAATTGGAATGTAGACTGAGCGTTTCCAGTCTGTGGGCCGCTGTTTTCTTCCCCCATATTTGTTGGCATATTCTTATGATTTTGATGGACTCTCTTGATGGACTATGTTTCTGTGGCTTGAAAAAGCTCCACTGATACCCTATCTATTCCTAGTGATTTTTATCCCAGTTGCTTTGATAGCAGTTTTCACTTTCTAAAATTGCAGGTTCCTCTTCATAGGATTCTTCTTGGAATGAAGTGGTCATCCTTCCATCTCTTTTGTAGAGTTCTTCACTGTATTGTTCCCATCTTTTCTTTTTTTCTTTCTTTCCTTACATTTTTGTATCATATTTTTTCCTGTGGGGTCTCGGAGCGATTTACAATAAAACATTTAACCATAAACATCCAATAAGGTACATCTAAACATTAAAACAGCCCTGTCTAATAAAATACAATTATAGTAAAAGTTCATAAAACATAAATAAGTATAATAGCAAAGTCCTAAAAGGTAATCCAGTCAACAATGATCAGACACAGGCAGTGGACAGTTCCGCAAAATTTAGTCAAGACTACAGGAATAGTCTTTGCAACATTCATCCTTGATCGTGTCACTGGTTTCCACTGATAGTTCTTCCAGTTTCTGTTCACTTGAACTTAGAAATGCAAACCTGCTCTTTACATGGTCTTTAAACTTTTCAGGAATGTTATTTAGACTGTATTTTGGAACTATGAATGTTTTGGTGTTTATCTTCAGCTTTCAATATTAATGATTCATGGTCTATGCTGCAATCAGTTCCTGGTCTTGTTTTAGCAGAGAAAACAGAGCTTCTCCATCTTCTGCATCCTTATGTAATCTATTTGATTTCTGTATTGGCCATCTGGTGATACCCATGCCGCCCTACATGGGACTACATGTCTCCCTACATGAGACTAGTAACAGATGCGATTGGGGGGGGGGGGAGTGGTTTGAATCAACACATTTCAAAACCTACAAGTAATCTTAAATAATGAAAACCTCCCTATTTTCCCCTCCCAGTTGAATGCCAGCATGCAGGAGTCAGTTATACAAGTTTGGAAAAAGGCCGCTCTCCAGTTAGCAGGCCTGAGGTCAGGACCTCTCAGCTGTTTTAACCAGAGATACCAGGACCTAGAAGCCTTGCACTTGGAGTATGATGTGTGTACCCACATGCACTTTGCAGTCTTGGTTGTCACTTTAACTCCCCACTTCTTCATGAGTGGTGGACTCCAATCAGGATTGGAAAAGAAAGAAAGCTCAGAACATCTTCACTAGTCCAAAGCTAGTGAAGATGTGATATAAGCAGTTTGAAGCAATATGCTTGCAGAAAATATACAGAAGCTATAAAGGGGAACAGAAATCCAGGACAGAAAGTATGCAGCCTATTTAAATATCTGGCAGAAGGAATACGTATAAATTTGCTTTCCTTTAAATGAAAACTGTGCATGATTGGTATATGTCTTGTCCACTGCTCCATGTAAAAGTACATTTCTTTGACAAACTGTGTGACAAGTGACTACACAAGATGGCCAGGGTCCGGCATACCTAAGGGACCACCTTTCCCCATATGTTCCCCCAAGGGCACTACGGTTGGGGGCTCTTCATCTTTTGGTTACCCCGGGCCCCAGGGACGTCAAATTCGCGGCAACCAGGGCCAGGGCCTTTTTGGTGGCGGCTCCTACCTGGTGGAATGAGCTCCCGGAGGAGATCCGGGCCCCGCGGGACCTTGCACAGTTCTGCAGGGCCTGCAAGACGGAGCTCTTCCGTCAGGCCTTTGAGTAGGAGTCGCCACCGCCACTAGACCACCAGCACACCGCCACCACAAAGGTGTGGACACCATCAGGGTGCTAGACAGCCCTGGGATGAAGACTGGATGGCAGTGTCGCTTTGGAACTTACATCATTGTTCTGGGTCTATCTTGTCAGAACCCATCTTGGAATTGTGGACATTTGGAGCACCAGCACTTTACTGTATTATTGTACTGTTTTATCTTGTTTTTAATTGTTTTAAGCATGGCCTTGAGTTCTTATTGTTAGCCGCCCTGAGCCTGAGGGGAGGGCAGGATATAAATCGCATAATAAATAAATAAATAAAATACTATTTTGGATATTAAAAAAATGTTGTGTCTGGATCCAAAAAGAGTTGTTCATATATTTGCTGCTTCTCATAACAAAAAGACTTCCCAACCATAATAAGCTAAAACAAGCTGTGGCAGGGAGGCCTAGGGGTTCCCTCCCCCTGGCTGAGGATTGGTGAGGAGCAACAGGAAGACAAATGGCACTAATGCTGGAGTCGCCTCCTGTGAGACTGTCAGAAGTTGGGGAGTTAGGAGGAAAGCTAGAAGATGTGAGGTGAGAAACTCAGGATGACTAGGCAAGGGGTAAGTCTGGAAATAGAGGAGGCCATTAAAGGGCTGACTAGGAGGGTGGACAAGGGGAGTGGCGAGCAGAGAGAATCCACCTGTTGCAAGTCAGTGACTCAAGCTACTCCCAGCAGCAGAGCAGGAAAGGCATGGATACTTAAAAGCTGTAAGCCAAATGAAGAGAGCATGTGGAACCTGACAAGCATCTGGCTGATTCCTCGGGAAAGAAAGGGGCCATGGAACCAAGACCCATTCTTAGCTGCTGAGGGCCCCAACGTTGCAGGTAACCAGGTTACCCTTACCACTGTGCTGATCCTCCAGCTAGGGTGTGTGTTTTTTGGCTTCTATTTGCTTTTTTTGCTCTAAAATGAATGCAAGGAGCCTGAGAATGTAAGAATGGATTTACTATTAAGCAACTAAACACATACCTCTTTTTGTAGTGATCTTAAAACAAATCAAGCCCTTTCAAATTCCCTTACTAGGCTGTTAAAGAAATCCTGAGATATTCTGCCTCAGCGATGAGGATATAAATAATCAGAAAGCACAAATTAGGTTTTGCTTAGACATCTTGCACATGAGAATCTGACAACCTATTCTGTGATGCAGAGCAATATACAGCTTTTGAAGTTTCAAATGTGCACATGTAGAAAAACTTACAAATCAATGGTTTGAAAAAACTGTGTTCAGAGATGACAGTGTTTTCTTTGCTTGGGTAGAAAGATTCTGCTGCAGTCTTGGCAACATAAGCACTGCTGCACTGAAACTGTCAGCTCCAGTTTTTGGTTCTCATGACCGATCTTATTTTCATTGCACTTAATTCAGCTTGTACAAGGTAAACATCAGGGAGGGAGGGAGGGAGAGAGAGAGAGAAATAGAATGGACTCTAGGAGAGAAAGGCCCAAGAGGGAGGAACCCAACTGTACCTCTAAACTCAGCCAAAAGTCTGGAACTTTGTACAGTCACGTATTTAATGACATTACATTTGGTATTTTAAATCAAAATATTCAACCATTGTCATATTTTTAAAAATACAACATTTAACCTGGCATTACCTCAAAATATCACATTATTACAAAGCCACACAAATAGTAAATAAGAATATCCCCAGACATTAACTGACAGTAACATATAATTTATTACTTGTATTCATCTGTGAATACAATTGCAGTCATGGAACAATTTTCCTTACTTTTATAGGCTATAAACTACTTCTATTGTTCCACTGAGATAACTATGACAAGTATAAGAAACAATTGTAGAATACATTTGGCTTTAATTACACAGTGTTCTTGGACGCCAAGAGTGCAGACGTTTGTAAATATTTCATCCCTTACAACACCTACTATTTTCCTAACCTTTTTTGCATGATTGAGATAAGTTGTTCTAGTTCTTTCCAAAATTTCACTCTACAGCAGAAGAAAAAGTTTCTATTTATTGTTGAGCTACACAACTGATATCCTAGCTGTAGTATTAGATGGAGAAAGGTGATGCTTGCATATTAATTTTCCCTAGAGAGAATAATTTCAGAGCATTATATGTGAAAAGTCCCTTTTCTTGCATTACTTCTAGCAGCATGGAACTATATCCATCGGAATCATATGATTATCAGGAACATTTCTTGATTTATGATGGTTTTGCCTCTCCTTAGAAATGTCAGAAGAGAAACAGCTGCTTCCTTGCCCCAACTGTAGGTTTGAAAGCTGGGAAGGCAAGTGACAGACATGAAGCAACTGCTAGATTTTACAAATGTTTACGTGAATAACTGGTCTCAAACAACATGCTGTAGTATGTGCCCAACTCTTTTAATAGTGCAATCACTTAGAGCTCTTCCTCTTTAATCATACAGTACTCAGACTAACCTTTAACTCTCAATATTCCTACGAACACAGAAAGGATATCAACTTTCCTAAAATCTTGCCTTCTAGTGAGTACGTGGAAATTCATAAAACCATATGCTATCTTGAACAGCTAAGACTGCATGTCATTAGTAGGAACAGAGCTGTACAAAGTTTTGATAGAGCTGGAAGCACTATTTGCCAAAAGCCTCCAAATCCACCATGAAGATACAGCACTGTTACTGTTGATGTGCACTGAACCATAAGGAATAGGAGACTGCAAGGGCACTGGGAGGAATACACCACTCATCCGTCAGTGTTTCCAACGCTATAATGTTTAGCTTAATATCCAGACATGCTGGTAACTGTACCTATTGTGACTCTTTGCGGTTCTGCCCAAGTAATATACAAGAACATAAGAAGAGCCCCGCTGGATCAGACCAATGGTCCATCTAGTCCAGCTAGTCTCATACAGTGGCCACCCAGTTCCTCTGGACAGCAAACAACAGGGCACAGAGGCAGAGCCCTTCCCCTGATGTTGCCTCCTAGCTCTGGGATTCAGAGGTTTAATGCCTCTGAGTGTGGAGATTCCCCTCAGTCACCATGGCCAGCAGCCACCAACAAACCTATCCTCCACGAATTTGTCTAATCCTTCTTTAAAGCCGTTTAATCATGTGCCCATCACACAACATCTTCTGGCAGTGAATTCCATATTTTAATCACTCTCTGTGTAAAGAAGTATTTCCTTTTGTCCATCTTGAATCTAGTGCCCATCAGCTTCATTGGATGCACTCGCGTTCTAGTATTTTAGGAGAGGGAGGAAAACTTGGATTTTTTGTCCCAATGTGCTTCACCTTACACTTACCAACATTTCATTTGCCACACTGTTGCCTACTCACTCAGTTTTTGGAAATCCTCTTGGAGCTCTTCACAGTGAATGTCTTGGCTGTGGCTGGTGGGGCGGCGGAGAGAAGGGGGAAATAGAGGGAGGCGAGTCGTGTTTATTTACTTCTGCTTAGCTAAAAGGCAGGGCTGTCTCAAGTCATTTTGCTGCCTTCGGCACTCAACATCAATTTGCAACCTCAGCAGGGTACAATGACTCGGAGTCCACTGTTTTCTCTAGGGGAACTGATCTGTGCCATCTGAAAAGCAGCTATAATTCTGACTGATCTCCAGCCCTCACCTTGAGATTAGCAACAATGGTTCCCCAGGGGGAAATGGCTGGTTTGGGGGGTGGGGAGTCCATGGACTTCTCTGAGGTCCCACCTCTCCTCAAACTCCACTCTCTCCAGGCTCCACCCCAAATCTCCAGGAATTTCCCAACCTGGAGTTGGCAACCCTATCTCCTTCCCAGGCAACCATCAACCTACCATTATCTGCCTCATCAAAGGCTCCTCAGTAAGCTAAAAAATCATGGGATAAAAGGACAAGTTCTTTTATGGATCAAAAACTGGCTAATTAATAGAAAACAGAGAGTAAGTATAAATGGGCTGAAAGAACTCAAATGTGAACTTGTGGATCTCCTTACAAAAATATGTAATCTTTCCTTAAAATCTGCCTCCATTCCTGAGGACTGGAAGGTAGCTAATGTCACTCCCATCTTTAAAAAGGGTTCCAGAGGAGATCCGGGAAATTACAGGCCAGTCAGTCTGACGTCGATACCGGGTAAATTGGTGGAAACTGTTATTAAGGAAAGAATTAGTAGGCACATAGATGAACAAAACCTATTGAGGCAGACTCAGCATGGGTTCTGTAAGGGAAGATCTTGTCTCACTAACCTGTTAAGTTTTCTTTGAGGGGGTGAACAAACATGTGGACAAGGGGGATCCAATAGATATTGTTTACCTTGACTTCCAGAAAGCTTTTGATTCCTCATCAAAGGCTCCTAAGTAAGCTCAAAAATCATGGGATAAAAGGACAAGTCCTCTTGTGGATCAAATACTG
>NW_015170961.1:226609-226908 GCF_001447785.1 Gekko japonicus
GGAAACAGAGAGTGAATATAAATGGGTAATTTCCTCAGTGGAGGGTGGTAAGCAGTGGGGTACTGCAGGGATCAGTACTGGGTCCTATGCTTTTTAATTTGTTCATTAATGATTTGGAGTTGGGAGTAAGCAGTGAAGTGGCTAAATTTGCAGATGATATGAAGTTGTTCAGGGTGGTGAGAACCAGGGAGGATTGTGAGGCACTCCAAAGGATCTGTCGAGGCAGGCCCGTAGCTAACAACTTTTTGCTCAGGGGGCCCGTGTTTTTCTCAGGGGGCCCCCCACCAATGTTCTCTCTA
>NW_015170961.1:226995-227179 GCF_001447785.1 Gekko japonicus
TGAGCTAAGACAAAAATCTCCGAGCTGGAGGTTAAAAAACTGGTGGCCACTCCATGAATCTATCTGATCCCCTTTTAAAGCAGTTTACTCCTGTGATAAGACTGCTCTTAACACTGGAGGCTCTACCATGAGATAGTTGGAAACCCTTTGAGGACTAGAGTAAACTACTGGTTGCTTACACACA
>NW_015170961.1:230890-283380 GCF_001447785.1 Gekko japonicus
AAATGGGGGGGGGGAGAGGAAGAACAAGATTCTCCCAATTCCCAGGACTTTCTAAAATAGACCGGTCAGAGGAAGGTGGAAAGTGTGCGCCTACAGCGACCCCCGGGTCTCTCCCTCCCTCTCCAGAGCCAGAGATGTTCCTCTGAAATAAGGCGGCGAGGGGGGAGGGTCGGTAAGGTTTGGGCCTGACAATTCTCTCGGACTTGTGCATCAGTGCCTCAGCCGATAGGGAAAAAGGAAACGGGAAGCAAGGACAGAATCGCTCCCTCCCCACCCGTCTCGGAGCTTCCGAGCGGCTTTGATCAGGGATCAAGGGCTTTCTTCAGGGAGTGAAGGGGCTGGAGGGAGGGAGGGGGCCCGCAAAAACAGTCAGGGGGCCGGGCCCCATGGGCCCCACGTTAGCTACGGGCCTGTGTCGAGGATGGGCGAGTGGGCATCAACATGGCAAATGGGGTTCAATGTGGCCAAGTACAAAGTGATGCACATTGCAGCAAAAAATCCTAACTATAAATACACGTTGATGGGGTCTGAACTGGCAGAGACTGACCAAGAGAGAGATCTTGGTGATGTAGTAGATAACTCAATGAAAATGTCTAGACAGTGTGTGACTGCAATAAAAAAGGCCAACGCTATGCTGGGGATTATTAGGAAGGGAATTGAAAACAAATCAGGCAGTATCATAATGCCCCTGTATAAATCGATGGTGCATCCTCATTTGGAGTACTGTGTACAGTTCTGGTCACCACACCTCAAAAGGGATATTATAGCATTGGAAAAAGTACAGAAAAGGGCAACTAGAATGATAAAAGGGTTGGAACACTTTCCCTATGAAGAAAGGTTAAAGCACTTGGGGCTCTTTAGTTTGGAGAAATGACGACTGAGGAGTGACATGATCGAGGTTTACAAGATTATTCTTACAATACAAGAACTCATGGGCACTCAATCAAATTGCTGAGCAGTTGGGTTAGAATGGATAAAAGGAAGAACTTCTTCACCAAAAGAGTGATTAACACATGGAATTCATTGCCACAGGAGGTGGTGGCGGCTACAAGCATAGACAGCTTCAAGAGGGAATTGGATAAACATATGGAGCAGAGGTCCATCAGTGGCTATTAGCCACAAGGTATAGATAAGGAACTCTCAGTCTGGGGCAAGTGATGCTCTGTATTCTTGGTGCTTGGGGGGTGTAACAGTGGGAGGGCTTCTAGTGTCCTGGCCCCACTGGTGGACCTCCTGATGGCACCTGGTATTTTTGGCCACTGTGTGACAGAGTTTTGGACTGGATGGGCCATTGGCCTCATCGAACATTGGCTTCTCTTATGAGAGCAGTTGTAATTCTGAGTGATCTTCAGTCTTCACCTGGAGATTGGCAACAATGGACCCCCAAGAGGAAAAGTACAGTCTTTCTCTGCAGTGGGGACCAAAGCAGCTTACATCATTCTCCTCTCCCCCTTTTGAAAGTCTGTGAGTGGGCCAAAATCACCCATTCAGCTTCCGCAGCAATAACCTGGGTATGGCAGACCCTGCTCTGAAGCACTAACTGCTACGCCACACTGACTCTCCTAGGGAGGCTTCTGTTGGTGAACAAGAGCAAGCAGCCAGGCCTCATAAAGTCATGCCAGTCAGGTGTCATCAAGTCACCCAGAGGTCGCTGCCAGGTCTAGGATAGCCAGTCTCTAGGTGGAGCCTGGAGATCACCAGGTATCACAACTGAACTCCAGTCAACAGATCTCTGTTACCCTGGAGAAAATAAACTGCTTTGGAGGGTGGAATCTATGGGATTCTATTCACCTGAGGCCTCTCCAAACTCTGGCTTCCGTTGACTTCACTGCAAAATATCCAGGAATTTCCCAACCTGGAGCTGTCAACCCTCGTCAGGACTGGCTCCAATGAATTCCCCACAAAGGCCAAAGGAAGCCTAGAATGGGTCTCCTCCCCCCACCTTTTTACTGACAGAACAAACTTGGTTGCCAAGCAACAGCCACTGAGGGGGAAATTAGCCCAATTTGATGGCCACTGGCTCACCTTAGCAGCCAGCCAGCCAGCCTTAGAGGAGCCAAGCAGGAGAAGTGGCAGCAGTAGAAGCCTCTTCCTGAATAGGTAACAGTCATTTCAGTAGCCAACCAGACGCAGAAGTTTCTTTGCCAGGAGAGACAGTCGTTTTGGCAGTTTATTCTGACAGGGAAGTGGCCAGGCTGCCAGTGGGTGGGCAAGAGGAGCAGACCCAGCACCCAGCCAATGGCACATGAGTACTCTTTTTTTTTTTTTAAACCCCCAAGAGGGTATTTTTATTATTTTTCATAAGACTATTAACTACAATGAAAAATTAAGGAAGGGGGACTACATCTAAGGATAAAGGAAAGATACCCACACTAAATAAAAACCCAAGAGTAGGAGATCCTTTCCATGTTAATCTAAATGTTAGTAAGACAATTGTGAGAGATACAATATACTTGTGAAGTTCTTGTTTAACACATCTTCTATATTAGTGAGTTAATCTTTGTGAGAGTGCTTTTTGAGTATCTTCTTTACTTCAAAGAGCAATTTACAGAGTCCTTCTGCCCTTACTTCGATTTTTGTTTAACACATCTTCTTGTTTAACCATCTTCTATATTAGTGAGTTAATCTTTGTGAGAGTGCTTTTTGAGTATCTTCTTTACTTCAAAGAGCAATTTACAGAGTCCTTCTGCCCTTACTTCGATTTTCTATCCCTAAAGTCATACACAGTTTTCATTGCTCCCACTCCCACTTCCCCCACAGAGTCCTTGTCCGTTCCCGAAGTAGTAGAGTCACTTGACTTGGATTCTTCATCTTTAAGTTCTTCTTCCAGCCCAAGCTGACGTCTCAAAAATTCCTTAGCTTTAAAAATGGAGTTGATCTTTTGTCGTTGACTTTAAAAATTACACCTTCAGGAATCGCCAACCTGTACTGAATTCCATTAGTTTGAAGAAATGAGATCAATTCCTTGTAGCCTTTCCTTTTTTGACACATTTCAAATGGAATATCCTTTAAAGTCTTTATGATTGTATTCCCAATTTTCAGTGGATTTGCCGAAGTTGCCTTTAATACCGCATCTCTGGTCTGTCTTAGCACGTGAGTACTCTTGAATGGCGGTTGATGGGCCAATGGCTGATGGAGCGCACAGCACAGCCCATGGGAGAGCTGGAAATGGCCAACACGCTAGGGCTTTTATATATACTGATCCTTGTGGGAGACCCCACTACTTACTTCCCTCCACTGTGAGAACTGGCCACTGATTCCTACTCTTTACTTCCTATCATTTAACCAGTTTTTAATTCATAAGAGAACCCCTCCTCCTATCCTATGACTGCTAAGTTTACTCAGGAGTCCTTGGTGAGGTACCTTGTCAAAAGCCTTTTGAAAGTCCAAGTATATAATGTCTACCAGGTCACCATTGTTTACATGCTTGTTCACTTTCTCAAAGAACTCTGAAAGGGTGGTGAGGCAGGACTAGAGATGTGAAGGCCCGGAAAAAAACCGGAAAAATTCAGGGGGAAAAAAGTTTTTGTCCATTTTTTTTCCTGAAGCCTTTTATTCCCCCCCCCCCAACAATTGGAAACATTGAAAAAAGAAAAGAAAAGAAAAAAAATTGATTGTGGAACGTTTTATTGTAAAATGATATATATATGGTATCAGATTGATCTAATTTCTGAGCACTGAGGACAAGCAAGTCCTAGGTTACAAACTGAACTCTCCAATGCAAGAACAAGATGCATTTCTTCCTTTAGGAGGTACTATTGTCAGAAGAAAATAAAAAGGTTTCAGTTTTGTTTTTTGCATGCGGGTGGGTATTCTGTTTGTAATAATTGTTTGGATACACTATATTTTGAATATGCTAGTTGTGATAATTTCATGCCAAGAAAAGATGTCTATAGTCATATTTTATGTTCCTAAAGTAACAGAATGACTTTCAATCTGGAAAAGACAAAATAAATGCTAATGTAGCATTTTTTCAATTTTTCCGAAAATTTCTGTTTCACCCCGAAAAAAACTGGGGAAAAAATGGGTTTTTTTCCAAGCTTCAAAATTTCCGGAAATTTTACATCTCTAGGCAGGACTTCCCTCTGCAGAAGGCATGGTGATGTTCCTTCAGTAGCCTTTGTTCCTCCATGTGCTTAATAATTCTATCTTTGATTACAGTTTCTACTAATTTGCCTAGGACAGACATTATGGTGACTGACTTGTAATTTCCTGGTTCCCCTCTGGATCCCATTTTAAAAACCGGTGTAACATTTGCTACTCTCCAGTCTTCTGATACAGCGGCTGAATTTAGTGATACGTTACATATACGGGCTAGTACATCAACTATCTCCCATTTGAGTTCCTTAAAAACTCTCAGGTATATGCTATCAGAACCTGACAAATTATTGGTTTTTAATTTCCCTAGCAGGTCTAGTACTTAATATCTGGTCACTTCAATTTAGCTCAGTTCTTCATACTCCCTTCCTGAAAATACGGGCTGTGGCATAGGTGCATGCCCCACTTTCCACAGTGAGCACAGAAGCAAAAAAGTAATTGAGCTTTTGTGTCATCTCTACATCTTACTTTAGCAATCCCTTTATTCCTTTGTTTCCAAAGGCCCCACTGCCTCTCTGGTTTCCTGCTCCACATATCTTTAAACGTTTATTGTTTATGTTGATGCTTTTAGCAACCTACTCCTCAAAATCTCTTTTTGCATGCCTAATTATCAACTTGGGGTCCATGGTGTCGCGAAGAGTCGGACTCGACTGTGCGACTGAACAACAACAACAATTATCAACTTACATTTCTTTTGCCAGAGCCTGTGATCCCTCCTGTTCAGTTCACCAGGGAAGACCTTCCACTTTTTAAAAGAAGCCTCTTTATTTTTTATAGCTTCCTTGACTTGTTATTTATTTACTTATATTTATTACTTCGATTTCTATCCCACCCTCCCTGCAAGCAGGCTCAGGGCGGGTTACAAAGTCGCATAAAAATTGTGACTAACATAACAATAAATATAAATTTAACAATAAAATTAGCATTAAAATCAACTATGCAGCCAAACAAAATGAGTTTGTCTTGGTAATAGAGCTTGGATGGAAATATTAGAGTGGAGCTGCTGGATAGTTCGCTGGATAAAAATCAGTGCTGCGAGTAAGGGAGGCCAAGATGGATTTGGATGTCTAATGGCCAAGATGGATTTGGATGTCTAATGCCTCACCAAATAGCCTGGTGGAACAGCTCCATTTTACAGGCCCTGCGGAATTGTAACAGATCCCGCAGGACCCTGATTGCAAGTGGGAGCATATTTAGTTACCAACAGAAACTGGAAGCTGATGCCCCTGCGACTCCAACTTATGGGAACCTCCATTTTGATCCCCACTTGTGTACGTGTACATATTAACATGGGCTTAGAAATGCAAAATGGAGTCTGTATCAGACTAATATTAAATGACAGTGACTCAGATGAAGGGCATAAAGGAATGCAGGGTAGCTCCTCCCTCCCCCTCAATCATGCAAAGCCCATTCTAAAGAGGAAGTCAATCAGAGGACCATTTTCCCCAGGGACCCTTATAATTTGGTCTCAATGGACAACCCAGATCTTCAAGACTGCAAGCAATGGGCCAATTCCAGCAATTTCCCCCATATCTTAATGTAAATATGGATGTCTAGATTTCTGCCTTTCTTTAATCATGCCAAGTACCCAGACACCCATATTTATACATCTACTTCCAAATCTCCCCAAGAGCAAATTTTAATGCAATAGGAGAAAGCTCTCATTCACAATACAAACAAGAATTTCTTTTCAGAGGGCCCATCTCTAGAAAAATTAAATTTTTTTCAATCTCTCACCCCCATGCCAGCACCCTTTCCCCCATTCTTGGCAAAAGTGTATAAAAAGTCAAACTTTGGCATACTGATAGTGGTATAAAACTAAGGGTCATGATAGGAAACAGCGAGAATGCCTAATAAATGGGGGGCGGGGGAGAATTTGCTTTTACACACCCAATCAAAATTGACATGTATGAACAAGAAAAAAAATGCTGTCTTTGGTAGAATTAAACCCATGGAAGTTATCAAGTTTTCGCAATAGTGCAATCATTCCTTCGGCTTGATCACATCAGTTTACAAAGTTGCCATGGAAACTGGTAACAAACATAAGAGTTCTCGTGCTATGTTAGATTTTGAACAGAAATTCTTTGTGAGAATCCATGAGGATCAACAACCAGTGCCAGTCACTTAATGAAATTCTAATTACTTCCACCATGTCCAGCACAGCAGAAGGCTGACAGTCACACATCAATGTGTTCCTCCTTCAGAGAAAGGAATACATCATGAATTTTAAACATTAATTCCTAGATTAAAATTTAAATTGTATTGAAGTCACAAGGAAATTATGGCAGTGAAATTAACCCAGTGAACTGATTCACACAGATTTGAGTTTTCAATAATAGTGGTCTACTTATAGGGCCAGTCCATATACCAGTTTTTTGTCTGTAAGTATAAAAATTGGCCAGATAGTCAGCAGCAACTCCATTCACAACGGAAGTTGGAGAAGTCTCACCTGAGTCAGGATATACTGGCTTTTACACAAGCTATGCTGAGGTAAACATTATATAGACCTTTGTGATGCCCTCTGGGGAAGGGAACATCATACCAGGGGTCCCTGGGGACTTGAAAGCACCAGCCCAGTCACTACTTCCTTGCATAAATGATTTTTATTTTCAGTTGACAGCTCCAGGTACCTGAAGGTGTGGTTATCTTCACCCTCCTCAGTAAAAGAGCCACAATACTGTAAACTGCCTTTTCTGCTTCAGAAGATCCCTGAGACAATTCTTCTCCATCTTTGGTGGCGGCAGCAGCACCTGCCCTCTTCTCCCCCTAGCTGGCTTGGCTTTCTTTTCTGGTCCTGTGCCTTTTCTCTCTACTCAGCCTTCGCCCTTTTCCCTTTCCTCTGTTTTTATAGCTTCAGTTTCACACCTGGTCCTTGAGCTAAGCTCCACCCTCTTCTCTGTTCCCTGCTCTACATAGCCATGCCCTGCCTCAAAAGACCTGGGGCCAGCAAGCCATTGTTCTCCCATACAGGGTTGCTCACTGCCTCCATACCTTCTGAGCTCCCCTAGGACTGCCAAAACTGCTCTGTTACTGAGGCTTCCATAGCTGCACTCTCCTATCCCTGCTTCACCCAGGTGAGTCCTGCTGCCGCCTGGGTACAGGGGAGCAGAGAGGGGATAGTTTCAACACAGAAAGCAGCATAAGGGAATAATTCACTCCCCTTTCCTAGTGCTGTGATACCAATCAAGATAACCTTGTTGTTACAAGCCTGTCACAACTCAAATGTACACAGTTCTCTAATGTCGTATGGTGTTATGCCCTACTCTCTGAAAAACAAGGGAATACTACAGCTTGTTTTTGTTGTCAAGTTGACTTATGGTGGCCTCACTGGGTTTTCAAGGCAAGAGATGTTCAGAGGTGGTTTAATAGTAACCCTAGACTTCCTTGGTGGTCTCTCATCCAAGTACTAACTAGGGCTGATCCTGCTTAGCTTAGGAGATCTGATGACAGAGGGCTAGCCTGGGTCAAGGTCAGGGCATTATGACACAGGAGGAGGCTTTGAAGATTTTCTTTCTTTCTTTTTGTATTTATGATGTGGCATTCTGCATTAAAGTGGAGCCAGTCCCCTAAATGGATCTATTATAGTTACAAGAGGAGGACACAGTTGATTTTTGAGTTTTCAGATTAGCTATGGCAAGTATGTATGTACTGCACTAAAATGCAATGTTGATATCTCATTTGAGTTGACAGAAGCAGTAATCTCAGGAAGAACACAGTGCATCTGAAATTATGCTACTGAAACATTTATCTATCAAAATACCATTAAATGTTCCTCGATGAGGAGTTGCAAAAATATTTTTCAAATAATTCCTTTAAAAGCCCATATTTATGTCTTATCCTTACCTACAGATAACTAAAATAAAATTCAGTTTTCTAGGCAGCAGAGAGTGATGTTTGTTCTGAAATAGCTAGAGATTTTTAATAATGATGCAGCACATGCATTTGATACTGCTCAAGGCTATTTTCTTGTTCAAAGTTTCAACTATAATTCAGTAAACATTTAGTGTGCTAAATTTTCAAGCATTCATGTTTAAAACTAGCACATTTATTTTTGTCTCTTGTTATAGGAAGCTCTACAAATTAGGTGCACAGCTACATTTTTGGCTAAAAAGTGAGAAAACAACCAGGTCCTAAATTCAGTGCAATTACTGATTCACATTCTAAAAAACCCCAACCAATGCTTTCTTTTAGGATAATACCTTGAACAAAGTAAATATTGGCTTAGTTATCACACTTGTTATTCTAATACTTTAATAGCCTATTGTTCAGTAACGGTTGCCTCAACAAGATAAAATAGTGAAAACAGCATTTCCTGACAGGAAGTGAAATCCTACTGTGTGTCACAGGAATTCAGCCAAGATATCTAATTCCTGAGAAATAATGGCACTCCAAGTACAGACTATTTGTTCATCAAAGTTCTGGTGGGTTCACAGATCTT
This sequence comes from Gekko japonicus, assembly GCF_001447785.1. Lineage (NCBI taxonomy): Eukaryota > Metazoa > Chordata > Lepidosauria > Squamata > Gekkonidae > Gekko > Gekko japonicus. The sequence goes on from NW_015170961.1 coordinate 239,427, forward strand.
TTCCTGCCCCAAGCCCTAACCTACCTTAATGTATAATTGTGTCTCATAATAATGCCTGAATGTGCTTAACTGACAAATAATGAAAGTGAATTCAGAATTACATGTTGAGATCACAAGGCCACACTATGCTGAGGTGGTGAAAAGGATGCGAAACAACATATGGAATAAGGGTAGGGGTAAATGAAGAGGAGGCAGATTAATTATTGGGAAGGCAAAGTGAGATATTGTGGTTCTCCTTACATAGTTGGCCTTGTCCTATGTTTGATTTTATTCACTTGTGGACCATCTAGATTGCTTTATTAAAATGCCATACATTACCTGTTTGCTCCATCATTACTGCAGCTTTTAGCCCCCTACTAAACACAAGCCCACCCTAAAGCAGAGCAAGATTAAGACCCTAAAGACTTGAGATCTCAAGACTTCCAGGTTTAGGAGACAGGAAAATAAATGAGCCAGATATGTATACCTACTAGACACAAGTGGCGGTCACATATGCAAGATAAAGCAGGGGGGAAGCGAGGCTATTTGCTCGGCAGGAATTTGACCCACAGTTGTGTGATCACACAGTTCTTGGAAGCTGTGGGCACAGCCCACCACTGCATGATCAGAGTCAGGTTTTTTTGTTTTGTTGTTGTGTGTTTCTGGTGCGCTTCAATGAGGGATTGATGATTCGCATGTCCGCACTGAGGGTTCCCTATGCAGTGTGCGATGATGCACATACCGAGACCGGGGGGGGGGGGAGAGAACCAACACGAAGTTGGGATGGCCTGATCAGACCATCCCGACGCCATGGGAGCGCTTTGGAGCGATCACACAGGGGAAAGTCTGTCCATGGCCCATAGCAACCCATTTGCTACTGGACTTTCCCTAGTGTCTTTTTACTCTGCTTCTGCGGCGGAGCAAAATGGGTTGTCGATGGGTGCGGGGTGATTCCCAGATGTTTGTGTCTGATCGTGCCCTTAAAATCTGCCTGGCATTCGCACCTATGGCACGGCTAATTGTGCATGTGATCGAGGGCACACTTAACTAAATTCAAAACCTAAAAAAGTTGTAATAGTTTCTTCTTGACCTTTTCTCCAAGTGCCTTGTACACTAAAGATAATTAAGAGCCCACTAACAAGGCTGATGTCTGCTACAACACACACTGAAAAGGTGCTCTGTCTCTGTCAACTTTACTAAAAAATACTTTATACAACATGTGACTTCCATTAGCATTAAAGAGATCAAGAAAAGGGAAATCAATGGGAGAATAAAACACTGCACTTGCCTAACTCAAGTGAAGCATGCTTGAGATGTGGCAAAAGAACAAATGGTTTAAGAGAACTGTGCAGCTGAAAGGCAACTGTAGAACTGGAACAACCTTTTACAGGGCTTATGTTCTCTTAGTGATGGAATAGGACTTCCCATTGGGTTGCTAGATTTTTTGCAGCTGGGAGAAAAGGGGGGGAAAGGCAGAATGCAACTATGTGTATAACTACAATTACCAGAATCAATACAGTATACTTAAAAATACCTGCAATATAAAATGCAACACACAAAAATAAGGCCAAAAGAGATGTCTTACTTAGGTTTCACAAATGCTTGCTCAAAAAAATAATAATCAGAATCCTGACATGTTTAATTGCAGGCAAAAAGTCAGGAAGAAGTTATTACTATCTAGTTCTCAATATAGGTCTGTAGGCAGACAAAGCAGATCTAAGATTAAGTGTGCTACATAAGTAAGGGCACATTTTGCCAGGGAGTTCCAAAACACAGTAGCCAGACATTCAAGCCATCATGCAGGAAGGTCAGTCTAACACAGAGTTGTTCATCTCCTAGGCTGAAAACAGGGGGGAGCAGCATGCAGGGAAATAGTTTAAAGACAGGGAAATTGGAGCCTGGATGCAGACACAGAAAAGTGCAGAACCAAGATTAGTCTATTGCCCATGCAAAGACATAGGTCTAATACAGAACAATTTATAGCCTGATCAGGATGAAACAATCATCTGCTGAAAGGTGAAGACTGAAAATTATCATCCTACTTTTCTTTTCCCCTCTTGCAAGTGCACTAGCACACACAGTAAAAGGTTTTGGGTTGAAGCTTTGATTAATCTAGAACAGGAGTCTCCAATATGGCACCCATGGGTACCACGGCAACCATTGGCACCTTTCCTACCATCCACCAAGTATTTTTAGAAAGTGGGTGGGGCCAGGTGGAGCTTTTTGAGTTTTTATAGTATAATACAGATGTAAAATACTTTACCTGTGAAAACAGCGAAATTATATTCTAAAAATACAGCGGGACCTTTTCTAACTAAGCATGATTGGGTTGCATGGTTTATTTATTTATTAAAACAATTAAATCCCACCTTTCCCCTTGGTTCAAGGAGGTTTAAAATAATAATTATAACATCCCCACCTTAAAACAAAGACAAAATAACAAGTCCCAAATCTCTTCCCCCTTAAAAGATGACTGCTATTCAAACCCCCTCAAATGCCCAGGCTTTGCAGAGCCTCCTGAAGTTCTCCAAGGAGGGGACTCCAATTCTCCAATATAATACTTGCAATAGCCATGTCACCCAGCAATGTGTTTCCTGGTGCCAAAATTAAAAAGAACAGGACAGGAAAAGGTAGCTTTGCATCACTCTATACCAGCTGATTACAAAGGTGCTGAGCTCATGGCAGAATCATGAGCTCTTAGCTTGCCCACAGGAACAGATGCTTTCATCATGTCTCTGGCAACATCATTCAAACCAAACAGCATTTCTCCTCCCCTCAAAAAGAGCTGATCTCTCTGCCATGGTAGTCATTTTTGATGGCACCTACCACCCTTTCTCAAAAATTCCAAAAGCACCAGCTGGCTCTAAAGAGTAGGAAATCCGATAATAAAATACAGTCTTCCAGGGCAGAGATTTATGACATATGTTAAAAGAGAAAGAGACATACTTTGCAATTGTTATATTACTAGGTTCATTTATCAAGTGTCACTGGTCTGAGATTTTTAAGGGATCATTAAGCAGTGGTACTTACCCATGGATCTGGAGCGCCAGCCTTAAATCTGTCAATCCTAATCAATTTAAGGTTATATGAGTAAGCACTTGATTGCAACAGCCAGTTTCTGCTGTTTATCCATTAATTGTGTGTGTGTGTGTGTAGAGTGCCATCAAGTCACAGCTGACTTATAGCGACCTCATAGGGTTTTCAATGGAAGAGACATTCAGAGGCTGTTTTTATTTATTTGATTTTGCCAGTGCCTGCCTCTGCATAGAAGCCTTGGACTTTCTTGGTGGTCTTCCATCCAAGTACTAGCAAAGGCCAAACCTGTTTAGCTTCCGAGACCTGACAAGATCGGGTTGGCTGGGCCATCAGGTCAGGAACTCAACTGAAAAATGTTCTCAAGTTAATGCAATTGCAATGAGAGTATGCCTGATCTCTGTGTATGTTCTTAAATCACAAGCCATGATAATATATTCCTAAAACCTAGAATTATGATTAAATGTTTTATCATAGGTGTCGCACATGTCAGGAGCCATCTTATTGTTAATTCTGGCTTTGTGGTTATCAAGAAGATACAATTGTGGAAAATAGATAATCTTGCCATACTATAACTACCATTAGCATAATCCTATATTCAACACAGCCACTGATGGGATGGGAGCCCTTTTCATTTATTTATACTCTGCCTTATCTTCACAAATACTACAACTGCAGGACACACACATATCATATGTCCAGCAAGTTCAAATCAATACAGGATTAAAACACAGTTAAAAGCCAGTGAACAAAGTTAATATAACTAAAGCAGTTTACCCTACACCAAATCCCCTCTGGAACAGAACAGTCTTGCATTTTCAATCCTAGATATTGGTTTATCAGTTCTTGAAAAATGGTAAAACAATAATATTGCCTCCCCTAAGGTTTAGAGCTCTAGTTATCTAGGACAGTAGTACTTAATCCATAGCTCAGAAAGAGCCATGTTAGCAATTTTTATCAACCAAAAGAGCCACATGACTACTGTATGCCCCAATCACCCCACCATACACATAAATAATATAACTATTAATATTAATAGATTCAGGTGGGTAGCTGTGTTGGTCTGAAGCAGCAGAACATTAATATGTAACTATAACCTTTATAACTACCAGATTATCTATAAACATGTAGGGTTGTCTCACCCCGCCGGCATTGAAAATGTAGGTAGCCCTTGCATATCTGGAGAGAGGGGGATACAGAGGCTGCAGAGAAAAACAAGAAGGTTGTTGGAGAGAATGGGCCCTTTACAGCCATCCCTGGCTGGAAGACTGCAGCTTGCAGCTAACCCATCCTCCAGTCCTGATGGCAGTTTCAAGGTGGGAACCACCTGTAAGCTACAAACCCTACAGGGCAATGATGTTGCTCACTTTATTAGAACATGGCACACTTGCCACACTGGGGGACAGTGCCCAGAAAAGCCACAGGTGGCATGTCTAAGAACCACCTATGGCTCTGAAACCAATGAATTAATATAACTGATCTAGGCAGAATGTTGAAGCTACTCTCCCAACTTCTGACAAAACTGCATCTCGAAAGCAGCATTTCGAGTCTGAAAAAAATTAATACTCCTTTCCAAGAAATTTGGGTGTCAAGCCTGTGGCAGAACATCCCTGCTCTGGCCTGCAGGCCGTATTCTACCTTGCCTTCCAAAGTTTTTCTAACACCTTGAAAGGCTTTTCTTTCTCTCTGATAGCTCCTCACCACCACCTGAGCTTTGTAAGGAATTGCCTGTTATGAGGGTCAGGACTCTTAGCTTCCCTTCCAGGATCTGAGCCCTTGCTTCTGAGTCTCTTGCTGACCAGTGTCTGGTCACCAGGGGGACTGCTTACTGCCTGGTGTGCCCCTGGAGGAACAGCCACTGGCCAACTGCCTGCCTCCCCCCGGCGCTCCTTTTAAAATAGTGTGTCTGAGACGGTGGAGGTCTATGTGCTACAGAGAACGACTTCCAGCATCAAATGTTTAAAGTATTTATCAAAAAGAAAATGTTTACAAGCATACTGAGCAAGGTTCCAAAAGAAATGGGTAAAATGCAAATCCTCTGTCCCTCTCTCTATACATGCCGTAGCAGATGTTAAAATAGGACAGGCTCTTTAGCATAAGAAATTACAGATCCCTACACAGTTTCCCTTACCTTGCAGCTTTCTCCTAGCTCTTCAGGCAAGCACATGCTCAATGGCTGCCTGTTCAGTTAAAAGTCCTGGCTGCTCTCATGGATCCAGTAACAAAGGAAACTAGAGCTTCCACATCACCCGAGTTTTATCTTCTCTCTTCCCTCTCCCCTCCCAGGCCAGGTCAAGGAGGCTTTTCCTGGAAATCTCCAGGAGTTTTCCTTCCTGCACCCTCTCTAGTGTTTAATACTTCCAAACATCTATTCCCTGCTTGAAAGGGGGGGGGGGCTTGACCATCCCACTATTTTTCCTGCTAAAGCTATTGTTGTCATTGTTCAGTCGCACAGTCGAGTCCGACTTCGTGGCCCCATGGACCATATCATGACAGGCCCTCCTGTCTTCCGCCATCCTCCGGAGTTTGCTTAATTTCATGTTTGTTGCATCGATAACACTGTCTAGCCATCTCATCCTTTGCCATCCCCTTCTGAGAACCAGTTTGGTGTAGTGGTTAAGTGCGCAGACTCTAATCTGGGAGAACCGGGTTTGATTCCCCACTCCTCCACTTGCAGCTGCTGGATGACCTTGGGCAAGCCATAGTTCTGTCAGAGCTGTCCTTGAAAGGGCTCTATCAGCCCCACCTATCACAGGGTGTCTGTTATGGGGAGGGGAAGGGAAAAGAGTTTGTAAACCGCTCTGAGACCCCGAGTGAAGGGCGGGATATAAATCCAATCTCTTCTTCTTCTTTTACCTTTTCTTGTCTAAAGCTATTAGCATATGTCTAAAGGTAAGCTAGAAAGCAACTGGACTGGCTTCCCCCTTCCTTGTCTGTTTTCTGCCCAGAGGGGAAGGGGGGGGGGCAACCACCTTTAAAACTCAATGTGGAGGTTTTGCTTATTTCAAACCTCCCAGGAAAAAAATACATTTCTTCACAAAGCCTAAGATCTACTCTTAATTGTCCCATTTTATTCAATGTTACCCACTTTCAGGAAAGTGTTCTTAAGATAGCAGCCCTGGTAACCTATCCGTATTTCCAGTAATTTTAATATAGCTTCACTGCTTGAAGCCAACTTGCTATTACCTGGGGCCATTAGTCAGCTGAGCATTTCAACACATACCTTCAACTACCTTAAGTCCTTGTTCCATGTTTAAAAATGCTGACACATTTCATTCTAGATTTCCTTCTTTGGCACACATAACAAGCTACCTCATCAGATATACACATCCTAACAAGTATGAATCAGTTCTACAAACATCCTTTCCTCGACACTATGCAAATTCTTACTTTTTAAACAATGAATGATTGTTGGCAGGCTGGCAGGTTAAAGTTCTCTTCTCGTTCTATTTCCTCCACACCACTCTAAAATGTTGTATGTCATGTCAATTTATGTCATTTTTGGTATTCAATGAAGCAAGGAATAGGATTAGAGGACTAAAAAGTGAAAACAATGTAAGGCAAGCATGCCAATGTTAAGCATCAAATGGTAATGCTTTATTTTATGTGTCTGAACTCAGAAATTGAGATACAAGAACTTTTAGATCTCAAAATCAAAAGTTACCTGTCATGTACAAGTAAGGTATGTTCTGTGACAGAGGAAGCTGCTCCAACTGCAAGAGCAACTGAACAAAGATATTTCTAAAGGGTTTAATCATATGTTTTTCTTGTATTAAACAAAGATAAAGAATCAGCATGCCTTGGCTAGAAGGGCATTATTCACCAGTTCATTTTCTAAAACTGTAAAGCATAGGGATAGAGCTCCAATGGGAAATTTCCCAATTCCCTCCTAAAGCACAGTGGCATCTTTCCCAATTCCCTCCTAAAGCACAGTGGTCATGACTTATGTTCTACTGATAGCTGTTATGTTTGCCACTCCTTCAAAGTACGTGAATAAGTATAAAATATTCTACTTTATTCCAAACATCCTATCTCACCTGTGTTTCAGAACTGCTAAATTACAAGACACCTGTGTCCCCTCAGCATTCAAATATAATAAACTGCTTATTTAAAATGCAGAATAACAGAAGTTTAATTGGCAGGCAACTCTGTTAGCTGCTACAGCCTCACTGCTATTGCTTACATTAGTTTCTAAAGCTTGTAGGTGTTTCTATATGGGTCCTGGAAATCTTTTTGAGAATGGAAATGTACTATGGGATCCAACTCACATTCTTTTCCTGGTTTGAGACAGACTATGCATTCTGATTGCCCTGACCTGATGGGCCCAGGCTAGCCCAATCTCACCAGACCCTGGAAACTAAGCAGGGTCGGCCCTAGTTAGTACCTGGATGGAAGACTACCAAGGAAGTCCAGGGTCACTATACAGAGGCAGACAATGGCAAACCACCTCACAATATCTCTTGCCTTGAAAACCCTACAGGGTTTTCAGAAGTCAGCTGTGACTTGATGGCAAAAAAGCGCATTCTGATAACAGATGATGCTTCACTGCACAAAAGTGATGTTATCTATTCATAGCTCTCTCTTCTGATGCAGCAAACCACAAACAGATAAGACATAGTCGAACCTGAAATCTATTCCTAACAAAATCAAAACCTGGGTTAATAACAGCACCACAGAAACACATGATCCAATACTCTCCCCTCCCAGCCACCCCTCCCGCAAAATAATACAGAAAGGAATAACAATAGTTTACAAGAGAAGGAATACAAATTATCACAAACTCTGTCTCCAGAATTTAAAAAAATTCAGTCACAGAAATTCAAACTCACCACTTAACGTTGCCAAATCAAAGATGAAGGCAATGTTTCAAGCAGAAGAGTACTAAAATATGCTTCAATAAAATTGGCAGTGTCTCCCGCCCCCAAATTGGTCTGTCAAATACACGGCAGCTACAGCACAAAGCATCTTTATGGCTGGAATGAAAGGCTCTTTAAATGCTCCTTTTATTTTTTATTGAATGAACCCACTCTTACACAAAGTTCATGCCACGATATCTCGAACAGTAGAATTACCAGATCACATTATCAACCAGTTCTTGTAAATTACACACGGAGAGCATTGAAGTATTTACTTGCTATACATTTAGTATATAAATACTAGATTGATGCCTGATTAGCATCAATTAACATTTTAAGAATTCATGGTTCTGTTTACATAACCCACAATATTAAGGATAATCCATTACTGTTATTTCAGTTCAGCAACTTCATTCAAGATGTGTTTATGCTTAGATAACCAGATCCTGTGATTCAGACATAAGTCAGTTTGGTGTAGTGGTTAAGTGTGCGGACTCTAATCTGGGAGAACCGGGTTTGATTCCCCACTCCACCACTTGCACCTGCTGATGTGACCTTGGGTCAGTCACAAGCTCTGGCACAGCTGTTCCTGAAAGAGCAGTTTATGTCAGAGTTCTCTCAGCCCCACCCACCTCACAGGGTGTCTGTTGTGGGGAGGGGAAGGGAAAGGAGTTTGTAAGTCGCTCTGAGACTCCTTTGGGGAGTGAAGGGCGGGGTATAAATCCAACCTCTTCTTCTTCTCTTCCTTATATTTCCACCTTTTTGGCTCACTTCATAATTCTCTGAATCATAAATTCTGCCTATATAATACAACTTACTACAGTATTGTTAATTTTGGCAGTGTGAAAACAGGAGGTAATTAAACAGCACTTGATTGATCAAGGTCTTCAATTTAATTTCAATTTGGAATGTATTCTTTAATTATAACTAAAATCCATGCACCATTCCATTATAAATGTCAAATTTCTTTCTGACAGTTTCCAGTTATAATATCTCTTTGATACATGCTTAAAATTCTAGAGTAGGAAAACAGGATTTTTTCTCCACCAGCATATCAGAATTGCAAAAATCACCCTTCTCTCAGAATTGCAAAAGCCACCCTACCACTTTTTTAAAAAAAAAGTCTTAAAGGAAGCTAACACTGATCATATGGCTATACTGATGAAATCTTGCCCTAGCAATGACCCTTATATTTTTATGGAACTTTTCAGAATACATGTGGTAGAGATCAAGGGTGGAGCTCTTTCTGCAGACAAAACTTCTATACAAAACTGTCAAAAGCATGGTTGTTTGTATTAAACTCTGGCTGAATCTTCAGACACGGCTATCTGAGAGCTTGGAAGACATCCTTAATGTTTGCATGATTACTGATTCTAGTAAACATGAATTCAGTTTATGTAAAGTCACACAGATAACGGCCTAGGAGGACACATACAGAAAGATTGATATTTTGGATAATGGATAGCTTGTAGGTTTTTGCTAACATATTTTAAAGAGATCTATGGGGGCACTAACCTACTCCCCTATCAAGACGAGCTAGACACCTCTTTCAATAGTGTTGACAATTTACAGAGAAACAGCTTTGTAATTTACTGCACTGATGAACAACAATTGCCCCTGGGTTAGCATGGTTCAATGGCAGAGCCGCTGCCTTGCTTGCAGAAGTTCCCAAGTTACCCATAGGAGATGTTGTGTCAAGACTGAAATGCCATTTCCCAAATGCAGCTATTCTCTTTGCTATATACATTTTCTCCACAGCAAATAGGACCTTTGATGGTGAGCAACAATGCAATTTACACTGAGGGAACATCTTCATCAAAAGTGAAAGTATTTCCACTTCCTTACATCATTTAAAAATTATTCTTATAAATGGAATATTCTTTAAAACTAAATTAAACACATTTCAACAATGTTAGCAGTTGCATTTTAATATTATATCTATTTAACAATGAACTACTAATAAAAATGTCTTTAGTAATCTTGATTATCAACCAGCATGATTTTTTTTTTTAGATTGTGATACAGTTTGGAAAGGGTTCCAGCATAATTTCTACCAGTGCATCTGCTCAGAACCATTTCAGAAACTGTGTGGTTAAAATCTGCTTCATGCAGGTCAAGCTGACCCTCAACAGACCACTGTGACATCTTTGCACAGACAAAACTGCCTGTATTCATTCAAAATGGGATATACTTTTGACAGTTATATTAACCAAATCTTGCAAACTTGACCCTTTCCTTTCCTTTTTATATCTAGCATAAGCGTACTGACTGGATGGATCTAGAAGACAGTGAATTTGTAACTGAGATAGCGGGTGATCAAATTACACTAAAGGAAGAAATCATGAGATGACATTGTCCAGCCTCTGGGGTGTACAGTTTTTCTTTAGCAATGTGGATTATGTTTAACATGCTCAAAATCTATGTAGCGCACATAAATATTCTTAACATGTTAACATGCATGTCTTTTGCACGGATGATTAATAGTAAGGCCAGCTTAGAAAATGCAAATTCACCAGACACAGATGATCCTGTAATGCACAGGTAATCTTTTACCATCTAAAAAAATAAAAAAAATAAGCCTTTATGGCAATATATAAACAGTAAATAAAAAATCTGTATGTTGCTATATTTTTAACTATTGTGGTTTTAATTTATTTAATGGTTGTGTATTCCAGTTTTCCTGTACTTAGTGATTTTTATATCTAATAAGAGCTCTGAATGTCAGAAAAAATGGGATATGCATTTTTAAATTTTTGTTTTATATATCTTGGAATTGACTGTTTACATTAAGAGACGAATCAATGGCCTTTAGCTATCACATCAGCTATTTAAATATTTCAAACAGGTATATAATTAATTGCAGCAGGTAGTTAAAATCTGTAGTTAAATTTCAGTTTCATAGAACCCCTTACTCTGATGGTAAAAGCAAAAAGGAAAAGCAAAAGTAGGAGGGGGGGAAATCACGGTCCTAGCACAGTTGGACATTTGTAAACTTGGGGGTCAATCCACTCTTACTGTGAGAAGAATCATTGTGTTCAACAGAGCCATAGGGCTCCCTCTACCACCTCATTATTACATCTATATGGGCATGCTGGACACTTGGCATCTTCTCTATCCCCACAGAGCCTCCTCCTCATACTCAAACAAGCCATGCAAGCTCAGAGACCTCCCATTCCTAGGAATGATCTAATATTGTGGCTTTATATGCTAAAATTCAGGGAGAGAGAATCCGGACTCAGCTTTGGTATAACTGGATTGAACTCCAATCCAATCCAAGCATTGCTCTTTTGACCACTGTTATGAACAGGACACACAATCAGGTAAAATAAACTGGGCAGGTGAATCTTTAAATACGCTGTGCTATAACTGCAGCCAGGTATTTGGCCACCTGTACATAAACTTAGTTTTCTATATCTCTTAATAACCAAGAAATTTTCTCATCCAGGGAATCAAAGCCAGCTCCAAGTAATGGGAGAATTAAGTTTGATCTTCAATCTGGATATATAGGACAATCTAATACTATATGATCAATAGAATCTACTTCATCTGAACTACAGGTACATAAGCTATCAGAAAATGGATCAAGATGGCGTAAAATGGACAGATGTTCTTTTTGCTGCGAGTTTGCTTAGTCAATTTATCATTTGGCTTTGATAAGGGTAAATATTCAAATTTACTGTAGTTGACTAGATAGGGCTTTTGTCTTACTATTTTAGACAATACATTTGACTTGGGATGCTTTCACAGAAAGCCATAAAGACCTGACATGGAGAAACTAGCAAGATTTTAAAACTCTGCTAAAAATCCTCTCCAAAGCAAATCATTTTTGTTTTAAAGCAAGGATCTGTCCTACATTTCCTAACCAACACCCACTCTTCCAAATAAACAAGTGAGCTGATGTTACATAGGAATTTTAATTGTTTCCATAACTCTCAAGGTCTGCCAAAAAGTATTTAATATGAGATAGCTAAGAGGACACTCAAAACCCATGCACACAATTGTGCAATGAATAAAGAGTTTTAAGTTCCTGCTTTAGGAAACCTTTTTTTTTTTTTTTGTAATTTAGATAAACATATAAGACGTCCATGTACCACTGGACTGCATTCCAAGAAATAGGGATTTGCAGAGTTGTGGGTTTATTTATTTATTTTATTAAATTTATCAGTCACCCTCCCTGGTAGAACCAGGCTCAGGGTGGTATACAACGCAATCATATATAAAACATCAATAAAACAAATTAAGATTGACATAAGACAGTAAAAACATAATAGTCTAATTCACTGCTTGTCAGGCTTGCTTCATGTACTGAGGAAGCCTCTTCAATATTCACTTATCAGATTTGCCTTCAGAAGAACAGAGTTTAAGGAAGTGATCAGACTGAGGGACAGAATATATTCAGTCCCTATGATCAAGAAATGTTTTAATATTAAACAAACTGACAGTGATCAGACAAACAACATGCTACGAGATACCTGAAACCAAGCAATATCATCATCATATCCCATTTCAGAAACAATTGTTTCCAATTAATTAATCGCTTGCTCATTCAATGCTATCCTTCGCTAACTACAGTATCTCTAGTTAAAGGTGCTATGAAATACATTTCTCTGCTTGAGAACCTGGACAACAGCTGGCAGTTAAAATAGACAATATTGAGTTACATGGTCTGACTAAATGTGAGGCAGCTTCCAAAATGCCAAAATCAATCCGATCTCTTGAGCCTTCTAAAGCAACATTTACTTAACGGTCTGATAGTCCAGTCATTCATGTGTACTTCAAGACCCATCAAACTCAGTGGGCTTATTTATTTGGAAAATGTATATGCTGGCTTTCCAGAGGCCTGTTCTGCTTGCTTCCAAGTTTATTTCTATTGTTTGTGACAGAAATAAGCACTTTACTGAAGAGATCTGCAATAAAGCAAGAACAGTAAAATGTATGTACACCATTGAGAGCATGTAGTGTCAGGCAATCTAAAGGAAGTAGGACCCAAATACAAGCCCACAGAACATGAACAGCTTTGCTACATCTGAACTTCTGGAAGAGCTGAGATGGGAGGATGAGTTCACTGCAATTCTCTCTCCATGTAGATTTATTTAGATATTTACACCCCATTTTCAGCTTGTGAGATAGTTCTCCCCTCCTCCCTTTTATCCTCACAACAACCACCCTGTGAGATAAATTAAGCTGACAGAGAATGACTGGCCCACAGTCACCCATATCTAATAAGATGGGGCTAGCTTCCACGGAGATTAAAAAACAATCCACACAACAGTCAGCCACACTTATTCCTTGATTAAACAAAAATAATGAGTCAGCAGACATCATAAATCATCCAATAAACAATGCACCAGGACTAACATTTCAAAGTTAGAAAAACAATGCAAAAGAAAAAAAGTATCAGATATTACACTGCAGAAAATGTACTATAAAACAGTAGAAGGCAAGGCAGTAATTGCAGGATATAACATACAATAAACATTGGAGTAGACTACTCCCACACTACACAGGAAACTACGATGTGATCTCTTGAATTTCCACCAGTAGAGTCACAGCCATCACCTGCAAAAAGATTTCTATATACAACCACGACCATAGTATTTTTGCGATAAAAGATAAAGACATACTAAGAATAGGATGGCCAGCAATGGCTTTACAAGTAGAAATTATGTGAGTGATTCGAAGTACTTTAACATTGCAAACTTGTCTCGTAATATTTACAGTAAACCCACTGGTGGCTGTCACTTCTACTGTGCTAGACAACTACACTTTAATGTTGCTAACTTGTGACTTCACAGAGTAAGGCAATAAACTATCTGGATAAAATGGTACAGGATAAAACTGATAGTCCCATCCACAGAAATACATATATCTTTATATACATATATCTTTATATCTAAAATCAATTGTTCAGATAACGATATGATTTCTGTAAATGAGGTAAAACCATCTAGTGGCTTAGAGTTCCTTCAAGCTGTAATCAAAGTGTCAAAATTTGACAATTTCCTCAATGATCAGGGCAAGAAACTTGACATACATTATAAACTACCTTGATTTTCAAAGAGCTTCAGGCTATTATCTCTTTATGACTTCACTTATTTATTCAAGACAATAAAATCTTTGGTGATATAGTTTTCTTCAAAATGTAGCAGCATGACTTTCAGCACAGCTTTCAGAATTTGTGCTCTTGCAGGAGGGTATTTAAATCTAAATGAATTCATAGCATTTGTAACTTTAGATTACTGTTGCTCAAAATGTCCATGTTGCTTTCTGGTCTAAAACTTGCCTTTCACAGCTGCAAAGGAAATGACAAGAGAAGAAAAACACAGGCAGTAGAGATCAGCAATTAATTCCATCCACAACTGGCCAGATGTTTGCGCACGGAGGAATCAGCTTGTTTCCTTTAGGGGCTGTTGCCACTGAAAACTGATCTCGTGCTTTCAGAGACACAAGCTGTTTGTAACATGTTAGGAATGCACACTGGATCACACAGAGATGAAGAAATCAAATCCAGATCTGGCTGTCTTTGCAGCGTGCACTGCATAGCTAGTCTAAGAGGATCAAGTTATTCAATCCCCTTCTCCCCACTCTCTTGATAACAATGGACAACTGCCAACTCTGTCAGATTAAGTCTCCAGAGTAGACACAGTTCAGCTTTACTGGCATAAAAGGTGAAACATTCTTACTTCTCTACCTGTTCTTGCATGCTGCAGTTATCCAAAGCATTAGTAGACATGGGATAGTTTCCCACAATAACAGAAAACAAGAGACATACATAGAAGAGCAGGTATCACATGAGGTGGGTGTTTTACCACAAACATCATTCCCTTAAGGAGCAAGAGATCTGCACACAGTATACAACTTCCCACTTATGCAGCTGAGAATGCCAAGCATATGCGCTTATCATACCCCAGTACCTATGCTCTACTGAAGTTTAATGGATGCAGTATGGATTGGAAGAGAACACAGAAAGACTTAACAATTTCAGAAATGTACGAAATATTAAAAAGGAAGAATTGCAACAGCTGTTATTGCAATTTGGCAAAGTACACGTCAAAACAAAGTCTAAAACTAGTGATACATAAGTGGACTTTTTCATTTCTTTACTTCTATAAGAACTAAAAAATAATGTTTTTGGAATAAGGAGGTTAAAAAGACAATGCCTGCACTATAGAACTTTCACTTATGAATCATGTAAAGAAATGACATGCAGTTTTATGTGCCAACTATCAATCTATAATGAAAATAAGCCCGAGAACTTGTCCAAAGCCAGTGTTCAGCCCGATTCCCACATTCCTGTACTACATGAAGATCAATCTTACTCTACATACCTTTTTCATCATACTTGATAATCATTATATTAACTTTTAAGAGCAAGTCCTCCAGTTTTCTAATTATCTTAGAGAAAAATGTGTGTATAGCAGTGTCAGTCTGAGCTGGCAAGATATCAAGCAAAAAATACAGCACATGCCAGACTTATGCCAAAATGAATCATTGCGCGAGACACACGCTGTGTGTATTTAAATATGTCAAACTATTAGTGGTATCTGGCAATGCCAACATTACACAGTACTTAAGTGAGGAAGAACAGGATCCAATTGAAACCACAAAGGAGTATAGTTAAATATTTAGTATTCTAATACAATATTGCAGAGGTAAAATCACTTTTTTAATTGATGAAACTAATTTTCTTAAGCCAAGTTTGTTTAAAATAAAACACGGTTGCACATATAAGCTTCTCCAAAGTGTTACTGTTTCTGAACTACATACACTTGCAGCTTAAGTGTCAGCATTACACAGATGTGTTAATGCAATCACCTTCTTGTGTTAAGTGTGAAACATTCCAAATAAAGATTTAGAAGCACAAAAAGCAGCATCGGATTACAAAACACTTGCAATAACTGCACTGGAACAAAATGGGTTATCTCATCCACACTTTTTGACATTGCTTCATCAAAAAAGGAGAAGCCAAGATGAAAAAAAGCTCAGCACAACATCACAAGATAATAAAGGCCATTAAAACTCTTTGCTAAGAAAACCTTCCATAGCTTCACAGTTCAGAGTTTTGGGGATCCCAAAAAGTAATCTGAGCTGAAATCTGTGAGTTCATTACCAGTGTTGATAGACGGAACAAATATGAAGTGAGTAGTTTATTTGCCTATTTTTAGGTAATATATGTAACCAAGCAACATGACAAAAAGATAATAATAGAATTAAGCCAAGGAGGTACAAAAACACAACTTTAGTGACATTTTATATTATTTTATTTTATATTATATTTCCAGAGAACAGCAAGGAGAGATAAGGAGGCCTTCCTGAATGAACAGTGTAAAGTAATAGAGGAAAACAACAGAATGGGAAGGACTAGAGAGCTCGTCAAGAAAATTGAAGAAATCAAGGGAACATTCCATTCAAAGCTGGCCATGATAAAGGACAAAACTGGTAGGGACCTAACAGAAACAGAAGCTATGAGGAAAAGATGGCAAGAATACACAGAAGAACTATACAAGAAGGACCTCAATGACCTTGACAACCATGACAGTGTAATCACTGACCTCAAGCCAGACATCCTGGAATGCGAAGTCAAATGGGCCTTAGAAAGCATTACTAACAACAAAGTTAGAGAGGTGATGGCATCCCAGCTGAGCTATTCAAAGTCTTCAAAGATTATGCTGTTAAAGTGCTGCACTCCATATGCCAGCAAATTTGGAAAACGCAACATTGGCCACAGGACTGGAAAAGGTCAGTTTGCATTCCAGTCCCAAAGAAGGGCAATGCCAAGGAATGTTCAAACTACTACACAATTGCACTAATTTCACACGCTAGCAACGTCATGCTCAATATCCTACAAGCTAGGCTTCAGCAGTATGTAGATAGAGAACTGCCAGAAGTACAGGCTGGGTTTCGAAGATGCAGAGGAACTAGAGATCAAATTGCCAACATTCACTGGATTAGGGGGAAAGCAAGAGAGTACCAGAAAAACATCTACTTCTGCTTCATTAACTACACTAAAGCCTTTGATTGTGTGGATCACAACAAACTGTGGCAAAGAGATGGGAGTACCAGACCACCTCACATGTCTCCTAAGAAACCTGTATAAGGGTCAAGAAGCAACAGCTAGAACCGGATATGGAACAACTGATTGGTTTAAGCATAGGAAAAGGAGTACAACAATATTGTCACCTTGCTTATTTAATTTATATGCAGAGTACATCATGCAAAATGCCAGCCTGGATGAATCACAAGCCGGAATTAAGATTGCTGGGAAAAACATCAACAACCTCAGACATGCAGACAATACCACTCTAATGGCAGAAAGTGAAGAGGACCTCTAGAGCCTCTTGCTCAGAGTGAAAGAGGAGAGCGCAAAAGTTGGCTTGAAACTCAACATCAAGAAAACTAAGAACATGGCATCTGGCCCCACCACTCCTTGGCAAATAGAAGGGGAAGTCATGGAAGCCGTGACAGACTTCACGTTCCTGGGATCCAAGATCACTGCAGACGGTGACTACAGCCATGAAATTAAAAGATGCCTGCTCCTTGGGAGGGAAGCGATGGCAAACCTAGACAGCATAATAAAAAGTAGAGACATCACCCTGCCAACAAAAGTCCATATGGTCAAAGCAATGGTATTCTCAGTAGTAATGTATGGCTGCGAGAGTTGGACCACAAGGAAGGCCAAGTGCCAAAGAATAGATTCTTTTGAATTATGGTGCTGGAGAAGACTCCTGAGAGTCCCTTGGACTGCAAGGAGATCAAATCAGTCAATCCTAAAAGAAATCAACCCTGACTGTTCCCTGGAAAGCCAGATACTGAAGCTGAAGCTCAAATACTTTGGCCACCAAATGAGAAGGGAGCACTCACTGGAGAAGACCCTAATGCTGGGAAAGATCGAAGGTCAAAGAAAAAGGGGATGGCAAAGGATGAGATGGTTAGACACTGTGATCAATGCAACGAACATGACGTTGGGCACTCTCTGGAGGACGGCAGAAGACAAGAGGGCCTCGCGTGATGTGGTCCATGAGGTCGTGAAGAGTTGGACTCAATTGTGTGACTGAACAACAACAATATTAGTTAATAAAATAATCATCCACCGAACGAGGCTTCCTGGAGCCTAAACAGTGCCTTCCATGATAAGAGCCACTAGAGCAGAGTCTGCAGATTCCCCTACCATGAAATGCAGACAGAACAATATGAAAATAGCCAAGAAATTAACAATGCACCCTTACAATGCCCATATCACAGAGTTCCCAAGCAGACGTTCAACTTGCATACAGCCATTTGTGATGGAGGGGAAGCCTTTAGTTCAAATAAGGAAGTCAGATTACTGCCTGGCAGTTACCCCCTTCACAGTAAGAAGCAGTGGCAGATGTGTATAGGTCTACTACTTCTTTTATTTTTGACACCAGGTAGCCAAGCAAGAGAAGCCAGAACATGGATTGTTTTCTGAAGGTAATTACCCCAGAACTGGCCAGTGGTTTTTCTAGCACAGGAGCATCATCATGTATGTGTCTTTGTTTATTTGAACTGCATGTTTGCATTTATTTGATATGCTACTTTGAGTCCACAAATGTGGGAGAACAGCCAGGTAAAAGTATAAAAATAAACAGAACTATCATTGTCATGTCAAGGCCTAAATGATTTGGCAAGGTAAGTTTCCAGCATGGGATTTCATCCCCAAAGGGCATTTTAATATACAATGCTTTTGTACAGAGTCAAAATTATAAATCTCAGGTCTATACAACAATTCTGTATTTTGCTTATCCATAAAAAGCAAATAAAACACTTCACTAGTTCAAATTTTTCCAAAACAAAGCACAGAATCGGAACCAAGCTGAGTGGGATGCATCTTGAACTGCTACTCTGCCTATCATCCTGCAACTCAATGACAGCCTGCACACTAACAGCACCAAAGAAGGTAGTATGCTCTTGTACAACACTTCTTGAACTATAGCATGCTTCACTGTGTTTTGGCATAATCTCTCTGGCATAACTGAAAAACGATGGGAACTAAAGAAGTTGAGGTGGACAGGAGCAAAAGCAGCATGAAACTCACAGTGAAATTCTAGAGATACCAAATTCCGCATCAGCTATTTTATGGGGCAGAAATTATGTCCAGGCCGACTATTCTTGCCATCATCAGGCTCATGATCAGTACACCTAACGTGTATTCTGGATTGTTTTGTTCACTGATTAACTGTTAGACGAACAAGTTAATGAAGGCATTCTGACATTTTAATTTAGCCTGGAAGATATTCCCCTACCCTCATTCTGCTGATCTGGCCATGGAGATCCATGCTATGGCCATCTAGAAGCTAAACTATTGCAATGCACTCTACATGAGCCTGCCCTTAAAGTCAGCTCTGAAACTCCAGGTGGTACAGAGTGTCACAGCATGAATACTGGGTGCTAGGTGCAGCATGCATGTCACTCCACTGGTTACCAATCAGTTACTTAGTTCAATTCATGGGGCTTGTACTTACTTACAAAAACCTTTATGGCCTGGAGCCCACGAAACTCTTCTGCTATGCTCCACTGTGACATCTTTGCTCATCTGAGCACAATGTTCTGAAGGCGCCGCTTAGCAATGGGTAAGATTGGCAATTGCTCATTCAAGCACATTGTCTGTGGTGACACCCACCTGGTGAAACAGCCTGCCTGAGGAGGCCAAGGAGGTTTCAACTTTTCTATCATTCCACAAAATGTACCAAACTGAAATGTTCAGGGATTAGAACTGTAGTAGAAGGGATAAAAGGATCAGAATTGTAGTAGAACAGAATAGTTCAGAGGGCACCCTTATAAATGGCATCTGATTCTAGTTTACTGCAATGAGTATCCTTTTATTGAATTGTCTTCCACTTTCACAACTCCATTCTGCATTGTTTATAGTATAACTTGAATTACACAGTTTGATGCTTGCATTGTTTTATATTATGTAGTCTGCTTTAAGTCTCTGTGAAAAAGGCAGGCTATATGTAAATTAAATTAATTAAACTTGTACATATAGAAAGGTAGTCAGGTATGCCTATGACACTTCGTATGAACCAAACACACAAATGACCCTACTGTATCTATTGCCTTAATTTTCTAATAACTTAAAAAAATTAATCTTAATTCAGGAAAATGTATTTGAACACAACAGAGTATGTACAGAAAACATTTTTATTATTAAATGAGTACATGCCTTCCACATGCCCAAAGAGGGGCTCAAGACACCTCTTTGAGAGAAATGTAATAAATGGTCATAAATCCTTAGCTTCCAAGAGACCAGTACAAATCAAGAGTCTGACTTCAGGGATTGCCTAAGGAAAAGAAACACAGATAGACAACACTACAGAAAACTGATTAAGTACCTCCTGGAGCTGGCAACCCCCTGCTGCTGCTTAGTCAGCAGGAGTATATGTTAAAAAATAAACTAACATTTGCATCTACATCACAGCTTCCTTGAAAGACAGGAAACATTTGCAGCTGTTTCCATTTGCTGAGAAGACAAGGAAATGAAGTCATATATCACCTCAAAATGAACGAGAATGATTTTACATAACTTTTTACAACATTTATTATTATTTACCAGAAGTGGCTTAGGTCTGAACGGTTCTATAGCAAGATAAGATTAATATTTAATGCCTAAAATAGGATGACAAACACACTTGCTGCTTTGATATATGCACTGGATCGGTACTAACAACTTAAAGAGGAAAAGGAAAAATGTAAGACATTTTTAAGCAAAGAGAGACCATTCACCTCTCGTGCAGGCAGAGAGTTATGAGTTATGAGTGATCTTGAGCCAGTGGCTATTAGCTTTACCGATCTCCCAGGGTTGTTGTGAGATCAAGAGTGTGTGCTTAAGGAGACATCCATACAACTGTAGCTGGGTCAAGATGGGTAGCTGTATTAGTCTGTCTGTAGCAGTAGAAAAAAGCAATAGTCCAGTAGCACCTTTAGTAGCACCAGTTAGTCTTTAAGGTGCTACTGATCTCTTGCTCTTTTCTACAACTGTAGCTGGGGGTGGCCAAAACTGCTTATATGGGCAAAAACATACCGTGTGAATTGTATGGTAACCTGACGCCCCTGAAAGATGGGTGGAAGAAAAATCCAAACAAAACAAACAAGCGATACCTAATTTTGAATAAGCAAGGAAGTGTATTTGCATTATGCATATGACTATAGAAGGCAATTACTAAGGGGTGTATACTTGTGCCAAGCTTATCTCCTTTCACAGACTCCCAGTGCAGAGCTTTGCTGGCACTGATTGGGTTTTTGCTGGCTACCAAGGACAGATAGGGTACCCTTTTAGTTTGGTTAATATATTGGTGATTATTAGGAAAGGGACTGAAAATAAAACAGCCCAATACTATAACATCCCTGTGTAGATCTATGGTGCAGCTTCATTTAGAATACTATGTACAGATATCTCAAAAATGAAATCACAGAGCTGGAAACAGTACAGAAGAGAGCAATCAAGATGATTAAGGGGGTGGAACACCTTCCCTACGAGGAAAGGCTGTAGAATATGGGTCATTTCAGTATAGAAGAGAGACAACTAAGGTGGGACATGATAGAGGTTTCTAAAATAATGCATGGGGTGGAGAAATGGCAGGCTTCACTACATGATAGATAGATGGGGTTGCTCCCTCGTGTCCTCTAACATGTCAAATAGAACTCCAGCTGACTTTTTTACAGAGGACTTGGGTGTATTAAAAAGGGATGGTAGACAACTAGTGTCACTGACAGATTACTGGAAAGCCTTTGAGGAGCTGGTGACCATCTCTGCTACTATTGTGCAAATGGAAGTTTATTATTTATTGTTTTCATTTATTGTTTGCCTCCAGCAGAATCATTTAGGCAGTCATGGAAGACGGAGATTATCTAGACCAGTTTCAATCTGTTTTCAGCCCTGGGTTTTGGACACAGACACTGGTGGTCACCTTGACTGATGATCTTAACTGGAAGAATGACAGAGGGAGTGTGTCCCTGTTGATTCTCCGGGAACAGGGGTAACCAAATTTGCTTAACGTAAGAGCCACATAGAATAAGTGTCAGATGTTTTAGAGCTGCAAGACATGAACAAATATCACACACGTTTTTATTTAAAACTATGCAAATGTGATTTTTATTAACATTAAATTGATAATTTTAGATGGGAAGGAAGGAAATAGATGGGGGGAGGGAGAGGTGGAAAGAAAGCAACTTGAACTTTAAATGTTTCCTCCAAGCCCCCCTGCCAGCTAGCTTGGCTTAGAGAAGGGATTTAAAGAGACAAATGCCTTCTCCAAGCTGGCTGGCGGGGTGGGGGGGGGGGGTGGCTTTTAGGAACAACTTAACATTGCTTCCCCAGGCATCCTGTTGGGAGCCGCACAATATGTGTGAAAGAGCCGCATGTGGCTCCCGAGCCACAGTTTGGCCACCCGTCCTGGAACGTTTGATACCACTGACCATGGTATCCTTCTGGAGACGTTGGCTGGGTTGGGAGTGGGGACACCATACTTTGGTGATTCCACTCTTATTTGGCTTGCTGATTCCAGAAGTTGTGCTGAGAGAATGCTGGTATTTATGCTGTTGGATTCTGCAGGAATCCATCTTGTCACTCATTCTATTTGCCAACTACATGAACCATTGGGAGAGATTATAAGGGGATTTGGAGCCAGGCGCCACCAATGGATGACATGTGGCTCTACTTCAGGGGTGGCCAAACTGGGGCTCGGGAGCCACATGCGGCTCTTTCACACATATTGTGCGGCTCTTGACAGGGCAGCTGGGGAAGTGAAGGGGAGGCATACTTTTTCTCCCTCCCTCCCATCTATTTGCTTTCTTTCTCTCTCTCTTTTGTTTCTTTCCACCTCTTTCATTCTTTCTTTCCATCTCTTTCTCTCCCTTAGACAAATAAATATCATTAGCAAACAAATAAATATCATTATTAATATCTGTTTTTACCCCTTTTGTTTTTATTTTTGGCAATCTCACTGAATGTTAATAAAAAGCAAATTTGTGTATTTTTAAAAATAAAAACTTGAGTGTAATATTTGTTTCTGTCTTGCGGCTCTCAAACATCTGATGTTTATTCTGTGTGGCTCTTCCGTTGAGCAAGTTTGGCCACCTCTGCTCTACTTCACCAGACCAACCTGACTCAGATGTTAAGGACAAGTCCTGAACAGGTGCCTGGAAAGGCTGATTGGATGGATGAGGGTCAGTAAACTGAAATTCAGTCCAAACATGACTGAGGCCCTGTTGCTCAAGGACTGAGTGATCAGTCCATCCTAGACGGAGTTGCAGTCTCCATGAAAAACATTTTTAGCTTGGGGATGCTACTGTATCCTGGCATATGACTACAGGCTCAGGTCTCCACTGTGCTACATAATGCCTTTTATCAGCTTCAGCTGATAGGCTGGCTATCGCCATTCCTCAAAAAGTGTGATCTGGCCATAGTGATCCAAGCTCTGATCAATAGCCAGGTCAGATTATTGTAGTATGTGGGGCTCTACGTGAGGCTACCTTTGAAGGTATACCTATGACGGGTCAGGGTATACCAGTGCTCTTGGGGCGGGGAAAGTACTGTGGTGGGGCCAGGCGGAAAATGAAGGGAAGGGGACAGAGAAACAGAGAAGCTCGGCCACCTTCCAGTCTGCTCCCCATCCCAAAGGTGGTGGTCAGTGGGGCTAGGAGGAATGACCCCTGTCCGACATTGGTGTTGTGCAATGCCAGGTCCATAAACAATAAGACCGAGGTCCTGCGGGACTTCCTCCTGGAGCAAAATGCGGACCTGGCTTGCATGATGGAGACCTGGGTATGAGATGGGGAGACTATAGCGCTCTCCCAACTGGCTCCACCTGGGTTCTCCGTCCTCCACCAGTCATGGACCAAGGGGCGAGGCAGAGGAGTGGCACTGTTCATACGGGAGGCTTACTCCTTCAGGGCGCTCCCGCTGTTGAGGCTCACAGGCATAGAGTGTGCTGCCTTTGTGTGGGAAGCTAGGGAGGGTTTGGCCACCTTGTTAGTGTACCGACCGTCCAATGCACTGGCCGATGGCCTGTCGTCCTTGGTTGAGGCTGTGTCGGCTGAGCATTGGAGTACCCCAGACTGATAGTCTTGGGTGACTTCAATGTCCATGCCGATGATGCGGCCTCTCCAATGGCGGTGGACCTGGTGTCATCCATGGTGGCACTGGGACTCTCCCAACATGTAACAGCCCCCACTCACAGAGCTGGTCACATGCTTGATTTGATCTTCGCGGCGGGGGTTACAGTGGACCAGATTACTGCTATAGCAGTTCCATGGTTGGACCACTATGCCCTGAAGGCCCGAGTGAACATGGCACCCTGACCCTGTTTGGGCGGTGAGCATATTTTAGCTGCCCGCAAAGCCAAATGGACCCACAGTGGCTTCAGATGGCCCTATGGGATCCTATGCCCCCAGGCAGCTCTTTAGATGAGCTAGTCGAGGATTGGCATGGCCGACTCTCGACTGCCATCGACGAGATCACCCCTTGATGCTCCATGGTTTACCAAGGAGCTGCAGCTGATGAAACGAGGGCTCAGACGACTAGAGAGACAGTGGCGGCGCGTTCGTGATGAAGCAACAAGAGCATCCTATAGGACGTTTATGAGATCCTATGAGATGGCAGTCAAAGTCGCGAAGAGGGAGTTCTACGCAGCCACGCCTGGCACAATTGTTTAGAACTATCCGGTCATTAACAGAGCTGCCTCAGGGCAGACCAAATGCTAGGGAATTGGGAATTGGCTGCGAGGCTTTTGCGAGATACTTTGCAGATAAAGTCTTGCTGCTCCACCACGATCTCCCTGCCACAGTTGACACAGTGAGAGAACTCGAGGCCCCATGCACGTCTTCTTGTTCTATTCCGGATTATTTCAGTCCGCTCAGCCTTGAGGACGTCGACATATTGCTCGCAATGGTACGCCCAACCACGTGCAGCCTTGATTCGTGCCCTTCATGGCTTATAAAAGCTGGCTGTGAGGGGTTGCGAGGTGCCCTCAGGGATATTATCAACAAGTCTTTTGCAGAGGGACTGTTCCCAGGGGCACTCAAGGAAGCAATGGTCCTGAAAAAACCATCTTTGGACCTGGCTGAACTGGCCAACTACTGGCTGGTTTCCAATTTGCCCTATTTGGGCAATTTACTAGAGAGCGGTGGTGATTCAGTTGCAGAGCTTTATGGGTGACACTTCAATGCTAGACTTGTTCCACTCCAGCTTTTGGCCAGGCCATGGGACGGAGACAGCACTGGTTGCCCTCACAGACAACCTCCAGAGGCATCTGGATCAAAGCGGCATGGTGGCACTGTTGCTGTTGAACTTGTCGGCAGCGTTCGACACGGTTGACCATCAGTTGCTGATCCATCGCCTCGCCGACACTGGGATTCAGAGGCCTGCCTTACAATGGCTCGTCTCCATTCTCCAAGGTTGGGGGCAGAGGGTGGCGGTAGGGGAATAGACGTCCCAGAGGCACACGCTGGTTTGCAGGGTTCCTCAAGGAGCAGTGTTATCCCTGATGTTATTTAACATCTACATGCACCCCCTTGCCCAGATTGCCTGAAGGCACAAACTACGGTGTCACCAATACGCAGACGACACCCAGATATATCTGTTGCTGGGCGGCCAGTCCGACTCTACCCCAGATGACCTGGAGCAGGCGCTTCAGGATGTGGTGGGCTGGCTCAGGCTGAGCCAACTGAAATTGAATCCAACAAAGACAGAAGTCCTGTGCCTGAGTTGGAGCGGCCCGGGGGTAGGGATCCCACTACCAACTTTCGATGGGGCGCCATTGGTGCCAGTGCCGAGGGTCAGGTGTCTGGGAATGCTCCTGGACGCCGCCTTAACAATGGAAGCCCAGGTAGCAGCCACTGCCAAGGCAGCCTTTTACCATCTTCGGCTGATCAGGCAGTTGGTTCCCTTCCTCAAATGCAATGACTTGGCAACAGTGATCCATATTATGGTCACCTTGAGGTTAGACTACTGCGATGCTTTCTATATGGGGCTGCCATTGTCCCAAATCCGGAAGCTGCAGATGGTGCAAAATGTGGCAGAAAGGGTGCTGATGGGTCTCTCCATACGAGATCACAACCAGCCTGTGCTGAAAGCATCACACTGGCTGCCAATAGCATACCAGATTCCTTTCAAGGTGCTGGTTTTGACCTTTAAAGCCCTATATGGTCGGGGGCCTGCCGACCTGAGGGACCGCCTTTCCCCATATGTGCCCCAGAGAGCACTGAGGTTGGGGACCCAACACCACCTGACTGTCCCTGGCCCGAAAGATGCCAGATTGGCCACTACGTGGGCTAGGGCATTTTCAGTGGCGGCTCCACACTGGTGGAATGAGCTCCTGGATGACATCACGGCCCTGTGGGACCTTCTACAGTTCCGCAGGGCATGTAAAACAGAGCTCTTCCACCAGGCCTTCGATTAGGAGCCGCCACTGATGAATGAACCATTGTAGATTGAGCAGGCCACGGACCTATATTACTATGCTGGACATGGCCTTTCCTTATCGGACCATGTATATCGCCGCCATCTGTATATAATAGCACCTTATGTAATTGTCTTTTAATTGTGAATTTTTATTGTATTTATTTGTTCTATTGCATTTTAACTGTAAGCTGCCTTGAGCCAGTGCTGCATCGGCAAGGCAGGATATAAATTGAAATAAATAAATAATAAAACTGTTCAGAAACTTCAGCTGGCTTCAAATGCAGCCAAGCTACTGGTAGGAGTTGAATACGATTGTTATCACTGACTACCCATTTGTTTCTTCGCACAATTCAGAGTGCTGGCTTTGGGCCAGGGTATTTGAAGGACGACCTCTTTCCATACTGTCCACCCTGCTAGCTAAAACTTTCCTCACTAGTCCAGCTTTCTATGCCTCCACCTTCAGAGATGAGGCAGGCGGCAATAAGAGAGGGCTTTCCAGTGTTGGTGACTTGCCTGAGGAATGCTGTTCCTCTTGAGGCTTGCCTAGTACCTACACTACTGTCTTTCAGGCACCAGGTCTAAACTGGTCGGGTTTTTCCCTGTCATGCTTTTAATAAATGCCATTTAATGATTTTAGTGCCACATTTATAGTCTGTTTTTTAGTCTGAAATCTCTTTAGAATTAATCTTAACCTTCTTAGGTTTTACATTTTTATGTTCTGGCTGTGTTTTTAATGCTGGGTTTAACAGCTCTTGTGGTGTTTATGCCCAGACTTAAGTAGTCCAGGCTAGCCTGGTTTCATCAGCTCTTGGAAGCCAAGCAGGGTCAGCCCTAGTCAGTATTTGAATGGGAGACCACTAAGGAAGTCCAGGGTCACCACACAGAAGCAAGCAATGGCAAACCACCCCCAAACATCTGCCTTGTAAACCCTACAGGGCTGCCATACGTCAGCTGTGACTCAATGGCAAAAAAAACATTATTCATATTGTTATTATCTTTTGTACACCCCCTCAGGCAGGTTCCATGGAGAAGCGGCATAGAAATGAACTAAATAGATTAGATTAATTAGATGGGGATGAATTCTCAAATGTTAAGAATCTGGCATTTAGCTGTAATTCTTTCACATGTTTCTTTGTCCATAAAATCTCTCAGGTTCATTCCTACTTGGATGCTGATTTAATTAGAACACAGGTGATATATGAACCTGAAGTACCATCTAGTCACTATTGCTTGGATCAATTCAGTCTGTACCATGATTGATGTCGACAGGTTTTGGTTTACTACTTTTATTCTAGACCCAGGTTCTACTTGTCATGTAAAATCCTGTACAGGGAGAAGAGGGTCCTTTAGTTAGAGGACTGAAAATGTCTGATGGGAGCTTTTCTTTTTATCCAAAGCACCTGAAAGAGATAGTTATTTGACCATTACTTATAATGGCATCTTTAAATAGGCAGGACTTTATAGATCAGTCTTGAACCTTCCCTTACTAGAAAGGTTACTGAACGGGTTGTGGTCAAGCAACTCCAGAAATACATGGAGAAGACATCTGCCCTTAATCTTTTTCAGTCTGGCTTCAAGTTTGGGTTTGGGACAGAGTCAGCTTTTCTGGCACTTATGAATAATCTTCACCTTCTGAGGGATAAAGGGAATACATCTCTATTTTTCTTATTAGAACTGTCAGAGGTGTTTGATACTGTATACTGCTGAAACACCTGGAGTGTGAGGTTTGTCTAAAAGGATTAGTGTCAAGATTAGGGGTGTGCAAAAATAGGTATTTTGGGGGTTCGGGTACACTGAGCCTGAAAAATACTGGTATTTTCTGATATTCCCAAATCCCAATATCAGTACAGAATTGGGATCCAGGAATTTTTCAGAAAATCTGAAAAACATTTTGGCTTCATAATGGAAAATTGATCACTTGCTGAGTCGTGAGGTAAACCGGCAACTTCCCCCTCAACAAAAAACAACTTTTTAATTTTTTTTTAAAGAACAAACGAAGAAAGACTAAGAAAAAAGAAGAAAACTGAGGAAAAAATCCGAAGAGCTGTGAGGCAAATAGCCAAAAAAGAACCGATCAGACCGATGAAGAAAAGGTCTTTCCAACACAGCGGTAAGAAAAGAACTGGCGGGATGTCCACGACCACCCCTCTGGGCATGCGTGGTGGGGTTCCTGCGCATGCCCGAGGTCTGGGTGCGAAAATCCGTTAAGATCCGTTAACCCTAACCCTAACCCTACAATGCCAATCGATCCAGCACGTGCGCACTAGATCCCATGGGTGTGAAGCACAGAGACCACGTCAAAGATCACTGAGTTAAGTCACTGGCTGTGACTCTCTCTGTCCTGGCCCACTTCCTGAATGAGGTGATCAGGTGGCTGAGAGGGAATAAACTGAAGCTGAATCCAACTAAGATGATGTGACTAAAGATATGAACCTTAAAAATGTATTCTTGGGATTTAGATTTTGGGAAGGGCATAAATACTGCTCTTTGAGTCCCCCGGTACCATTTTGGGATTTGGGTTTGGTTTTTCCTGGGATTCAGAAATTATTCAGTATTCATTATTCTCAATGGGGGGGGGGACTTTTGGGGGTGGGGGAATGCAGTGGCTCTTTTCCAAACAAATAACCCCAAATTTGCTGAGGAGATAGTGCTTCCTATTCACAAAAGACTACCTATGTTTCAAACAAATTGGACCAAGGAGTCTAATCCTAAGGGCCCCTGGATAAGGTGCTCCTAGCCATCCCAATTGCAGGGGTGTGGACTGGGAGGAAAGAGGGGCCTGGGAAAGGCCTCATCCTCACAAAGGAGGAAGGGATAAGGAAGCAGCCAACCAGACCCTCAGCCGTGCCGGGCCCTGAGCATGACTCATGTCAGCCACAAGGGGTCATCTCACGCTAGGTGGGATTACTGCCAGCTATGAACTGCTTTCCCATTCCCCTTGAAAGCTGTTAAAAGGAAAAGAAACAGGTGTAGGATCCTTAAAACGCCAGTGCCAGTTACTCCTGAATATTTCAGAAATGTATGTGAGTGTTCGGCTTTATCTTGTTTTGTTTTTATCATATGGATGTTGTATGTTATTATAAAAATTTTTGAATAGAAATGTATGTGAGTCAGCTGTCCAACACAAAACACCCACTAGCTGAGTACACATGCATAGCAGCTATGTCACTTTTTATTGCCTTTCACACAGATAACTAGGTCATGGGTCCCCAACCTTATTAAGCCTGCAGCTCTTGGAATTGGAGAAAAGATTTTTGCAGCTATCACAAAATAACTTGGGGTGGGGATCAATTACGACGTGTCTGCCATTGGTGCAGGGCCATTACAAAATGGTTGCCAACAGGAACAGGATCAACAATTTGCTTTGCTGTATGGTTTCAATTTCCAAAGAATGGGGAGATATGTTCCCGTGCACTTCTGGGGAGATTTTGCCAAGTCCAGAGACATGAAGTATTGTGTCTATGGCCAATTATGGGTACATGCCTATGACACCTGTGCTTTGCTAGTCAAGGAGCTGCTAGAACGCAACAGGAAGCTTTATTTCCCCACCACCACCTATTCCAGTCAAAATCTTTTAATTCCCTCCCCCCAAGACTCAAAGAGCAAGTGGGCAACAGGAATGGCAGCCACAACAGCTGCCATGGACACCACACTATGAACCACTGATGTATACAAAGATCTCTATTGGAACAGTATGCCTTTAAATGAGCTCTTGTAAGTATTTAAATAAGCAATTCAAGTTACAAAAAGAGGGCAGAAGACAAACATCATTTCATGAAGTCCAGCCTAGCGGTGATGTGGGAGCACCCTTTCTTCATTCACATATCTACCCTATCTCTCCTTATATATAATTGAATAGTGGGTGCCAAAGTTCTAATTTTAAAATGCACTCCCTTAGTGTATGGCTGATGGCACTGCTCCTCAACATATATCACCACCAATCAGAAGGCAAAGCCCAGGTCCCGCCCACACCACAACTGCTGCGACAACCTGGTCTTTTGCATATGGAAGCTGATTGGACTTCACTTCATTCCACACCTCAAACTCCCCCCCCCCGACAAGGCAGTTGGAATGTCAGTTGCATATGGAATCTACTGTATTCTGGTGGTGTGCAGGTCCCAGATTCATGTTTTAAAAGCAGACTGACACTGTTTGCCCAAAGCCAGAGCACTCTCCCAGAGCCTCTTTCTAGATCCCGTTGTATTTATTTCCACAATGGGCCTTATTTCTAGTTCATCTATAAAAAGGAACAGCATGTGTGCCATGACCTTCACTGAGTCAGGCTGAAGTCAGTGACTAGCCTGCTAGGCTCTGTCACCACCCAGCAGAACCAGTGGAGACAACAGACCATATGGAAGCAGCTCAGTGGAGCAGCAGTACGAGGCTTGAATACCATGCTCTAGCTCTTAAGCCAGACCACTGCTCCAGTGGACTCAACCCTTTGCAGAATTCTGGCCCCAATTAAGTCTTGGCAAGATGAATCACAGGTGCTACCTTCACAGCAGATGGGACTGTTCTCTCTCAGTGTATTTAAGCCTTGAGCTGGAAGGAAAATCTTGCTGCTCCAGCTCCTGTGCTCTGGTCTCCAGCTTGTGCTCCACACTACCAAATACGACCCTCCTTGCCTCGCCATGGTGCCTGGAGTCAACAAACTGTGTAATTGTTCTGATACAGGTTATGTGGGTGAGAGGATATAAACCTGCCCTCTCCCAACCTGAACTACTCACATTCCATTGCTGCAGACACTTTCTTATTCAGGGTGTTACATTTCTGATATCTGAGCTGTTAGGGGGGGAAATATCTGCTGCAAAATACCACAGTATCTGTGCACACCTTTTGCTATATATTCACATAATCCATTTTATTTTACTAATAGGGTAGATACATGAACATGCAAATGTGGAAGCTCCCTTCATACCTAGTTTGTTCTCCAAATCTTTGTACTCCTCATCTTTCTCCAATGAGAAAGTAAAATATGTCTTTCTGATGTGCTTTCTATATGCACATAAACTGATTCCATTTTGGTTACACAGCAGATTATTTTGAATATGTAAAAACACTATAAAGCTGTTGAATGAAAACTTTAAACCAATGTTTGTGCCCAGTTTGGAAGACAGTGAGAATATAGAACAAGTTAGAGACAATGAGTTAGTGGAAGAATAAAATCACCCACATTTTCTATGGGTTTATTAAAACCTGAATAAACTTGATGATAATGCACAGGGGTCACTTCATAGAAAAAGAGCTGCAGGAGCTCATTAACATATCTAATAGGCTATTAGCATAATAGCTCATTAGCATATACCACGCCCCTGAAATCACTGGAAGTAATGTCAGAAGGGGAAGCAAAAGGGGGGGGAGGCATCTTCAATAGCCTCCCCTTCCCCAGCTGGCCTGCCAAGACGGGCTGGGGGGGGGAAACTCCAGAGAGAAAGAGTTTAAACTTTAAACCCCTTCTCTCTTCGACCCGCCCTCTCCTAACTCGCCTGCCCGGTGGGCGAGCCAGGAAGGGCCAGGGAGAAAACGGGGAGACATTTAAATGCCTCCCTCGTCTCACGTGCCCAAGTGGGCGAGCCAAGGAAGGCTCCTAGAGCCCCTCTCGCATTCTCCTGGTGAGCCTGCCTGATGAGTCAGGAAGGGCCGGGGAGAAAGCAGGGAGACATTTAAAAGCCTCCCCCTGCCCTCCTTGGCTCGTGCGCCCAAGCGAGCAAGCCAAGGAAAGCTCCTAGAGCTCCCTCCACCGGCTCGCCTGCCTGGCGGCCAGGCCAGGAAAGACCGGGGAGAAAGCAGGGAGACATTTAAATGCCTCCCCATCAATGTTCCTTCTAAGCTGTGGAGTCTTGTGAGCAAAAATTCTACTTTGTGAGCTACTGGCATTAAAGTTGTGAGTGAGCTATTTGGTTACTGCATAACTTAGTTTGCTCTGGAGCCATCCTTCCTGAGCTAAGGCAATAATCTGTGAGCTGGAGGCTAAAGAACTGTGAGCTAGTTCACACTAACTCAGCTTAGAGGGAACACTGCTTCCCATGCCTTCGTCTTCTCACACAGCTCCTACAGCCCCGCCGCCCTCTCCGCAGACCTGGAGTCTATGGCCCCATAGAATATAATGGAAACATCGCACCTCAAAGGAGCGCAGGGGCGGGGCTGCCGGGGTGAGCTGCCGGAGCAGTGCTCCAGCACGCTCCGGCCCCAAATGACACCTGATAATGCACATTTACTCAGTCATTAGTGCAGAGAGAAAAAGGGGAAAGTGAAAAGCATGAGCCAAGTAATAACATGCAGCAATACAGTTGAGATATCAAGATCAAAGATAGAACTGCAGTCATTAGGAGCTGCAGAGGGCTGGGGCCCAAGGAAGACAAAAATATGAGAAGAGATGGGGTATGGTTGACTGTTAAAAAATGTACTGCAGTGACCTATCGGAAAACAAAGGTTCAACAGATAAATATGTTGTTGAAGGCTTTCATGGCTGGAGTTTATTAGTTGTTGTAGATTTTCCAGTCATGGTTTTGGCACTGTAGGACCTGATGTTTCACCAGCAGCTGCGACTGGCGTCCTCAGAGGTACAACAGCACTACAGATAAGATTAGAATTTCAACAGCCAATCCCATATACAAAAGAACCTCCTCAGGAAAGCTCCTCCATTAGAATGTCACAGCCTGGGGAATGTCTACAAGATAATGACTCAGCCCTACCCCACCTTCCTGAGTAGATATAAATTACCTGCCTACCATTTTTCTTTTCACCTTGACACAAAGAGTACTCCATCTTTCTGTGTTATACCTCTGAGGATGCCAGTCACAGCTGCTGGCAAAACATCAGGTCCTACAATGCCAAGACCACGGCCATACAGCCAGGAAAATCTACAACAACTGATCAACAGATAATATTAATCAACAAACAGCAGGCGTGTTTCATTCTTCTATAACAAAGGCAAAGCCTTTCATTTTGACCTTTCTTTCACTAAGCATTCAGTGGCATTAAAAGACATGCATATGGGAGACATTTCCAAGCACCTACAGGTGAGTCATATGCAAAGACATGAGTTGTCTTAATAACAAACAAAAATGGGATAGGTTAAAGTGGAAATCCGTGGAAGAGTCCTGAAAAATCACACTGGGACAAAACTACAATCCCCAAACACCGTTGATACTGGGAAGACCTTCATACTCGCAGGTATATTTATTGGTTATCTTAGATTATAAAAGTTACACATTCAGCCTTATTAACGAACATAATTTGGGTTTCTAAAATGCAGCAGATTATAAGTATAGTGAAAAGAAAACCTGAAGACAAAGGAATTGTAACTTTCTGAAACCAGGGCTCTAGTCGGGGGGGAGCTCTCAGGTATGGAGCTCCGGAAGAGAACCTCTAGGGGGCGGGGCGGTCACATGGTGAAGCCCCGCCCCCTTCTTTACCCCGCCCTCTGCTTCGATCCTCATTCCGTTTGGGAATGAGGATGAAGCAGGAGGGTAAGTAGCCGGGCCTTCTGACACGCTTCCGGTGACGTCAGGGGGTGTGGCCTTCTGTCACTTCCGGTGATGTCAGGGGGCGTGGCATATGCAAATAAGTTATGCTAATGAGTTATGCTAATGAGCTCCGGCAGCTCTTTTTCTACAACCAGACCCCTGTCTGAAACAAAAACACAACAAATATGAGGGATATCCAGCTGCAGTGAATGAACAATGTTTACACAAATGACATCAGTTTCACCTGAAACGTCAACAGTTTAACTAAAAATAAATAAAATAAAGGCTACTTTTAACAAAATATGATTGTCATTAGATACAAATCAAGTTTTGGCTGCAAGTAGAAATTCTGACTATTAAAAGCGCACAATGGAGTAGAGAAAATTGTTTGGCAACACATTTACAAATGCTCTTAAGTTCAGTTTGCTAAGGGTGTTGTCCACAGTTGACACAGTTTAATATGGCAGAGAACAGACTTCTGCAGAAAAAGATTTACAAGATGATTGGTTTAAAAATGTGAAAGTTGAAAAGTCCTTGGCTCAACAGTTAGTCTTCATTCACAATTATCTATGGTAAATGGTTATAGACTGCATGAAAATCTTTACCCTAAGATGAATTGAACGCTGATTTATCTCCCAATGAAATATATTAACTGTTTTTTAAACAACCAAATCTAACATAGTAACTTAACCGATAAAACAAGCAAATTTTAAAATGCAAAATATAATAATAATAACAGCAATAACAACAACAACAACAACAATAATAGGCTTCTGCCCATTTCAAACCCAACTGGCAAAGTCCTGTTAATGTTAGAATTTTTTTTCCACATCACTAGCATATTTTAATAGCTACATGCACTTGTAGTGGTCAAGTGTTTCAGCCTGCAGTACAAAGTCAGGATTTGCAATGTAAATATTGCTAACCTTTAAAAGTGTTTTGAAAACCCACAACACAATATGTAAACATACCACTGTCATATCAATAGTTGCTTGTTCCCAAAGACACATCTGAATCAGCTTTGCTATTTCTTCTCACACTCCTCACTGTTATACAATTGAAGGTACAAGAAAAATCCAGAATTGTGTCGCTTACCTTGAAGTAGTCCCCTAGAACTCAAATGAAAGAAACTTTCCCCTTCTTCTGCTTGGGGGGGGGGGGAGGAGACTCTCCCTAGAACAGCTCACTCCTGCACATTTCCTTTTCAAAGTAATAGCTAAAGTAACCTCTTACCCATGAGTGCAATCAGAAATTTTACATTAACCTTAACCTTCTTCTTTTTGTACAGTATTCAACTGCTTTATCTCATGGTACAGGAATCTGACAGGGAAAGCGATATTGAAATCTATCTGCTGCCAAAAAACTGCTTGCATGTTAGAGAATGGTACTGGCAAGACGAGGAACAGTTGGTGAGATATGAAGGTGCCTTTTAACACTCTACAGTCACCATATTAGCTACCTGATAGGCTTTAGAAGCACAAGATTTGCATTCAAAACCTTCATTAATTAGTTTAGAAATAATCTATAGAACATTCTCTGTTTGTGCTATAGTTTCCTAAAAACGGTCAGAAATAATGGGATCTCTTGGGTTGTTAATTAATAGATGATAATGAGTTTTAGTTTTCGATCTCCTACCCCCTCCTGGAAGCCTCTACCTAGGAAAAGTACAGTCCAAAATTACCCAATCAGCTTCCACAGAAAGAACCTGGGTCTGGCAGACCCGCGCTGTTCTGTAGGTGGGTGTATGGCAGCGGGGGGGGGGGGGGGGGGGGGGCATTTCAGCAGAGTATAATAACACAGAGTTCACCATTTTCTCCATGGGAACTGATCTCTGCCATCTGGAGAGCAGTCATAATTCTAGTGATCTTCAGTCCTCACCTGGAGATTGGCAACAATGGTTCTCCAGGAGAAAAAGTACAGTCTTTCTCTGCAGTGGAGAAGCAAAGCAGCTTACATCATTCTCCTCTCCCCCTTTTGATCTGCACAACAGCCCTGTGAGGTAGGTTAGGCTGAAAGTCTGTGACTGGTCCAAAGTCACCCAGTCAGCTTCCACAGCAAAAACCTGGGTCTGGCAGACTTTGCTCTGAAGCACTAACTGCTATGTCACAGTGGTTGGCCTAGGGGGGCTGCTGCTGGTGAACAGGAGCAAACAGCCAGGCCTAGTTAAGTCATGCCAGTTGGGTGGCAAAAAGTCACCCAGAGGGCTCTGCAAGGCTTAGGGCAGCCAACCTCCAGGTGGAGCCTGAAGATCACCTGGTATCATAACAGGTTGGTCTCGCTCTGGAAAAAATAACTGCTTTGGAGGACAGACTCTATGGCATTCTATCCAGCTGAGGCCTCTCCACTCCTCAAACTCTGGTTTTTATAGACTCCACCACAAAATCTCTAGGAATTCCCCAACCTGGAACTGGCAACCCTAGTCAGGACTGGCCCCAATGAGTTCCCTACAAAGACCAAAGTAGGCCTGGAAAGGGCCTCCTGTCTTTGTCTTTTTACTGACAGAACCAAGCTTGGTTGCCTAGCAACAGCTACTGAGGGAAAATTGAGCCCCACATCAGGAAGAGAAGAGAATGGTTTGACAGCCAGTTTCTCACCTCAGTAGCCAGCCATTGAGGAGCCAAGCAAGAGAAGCAGCAGCAGTAGAAGCCTCTTCCTGAGCAGGGAACAGCCATTTCTGTGGCCAGCAAGATGCGGAGGAGCAAAACAGTGGCAGTAGAAGTGTCTTCGTCACGAGAGACAGCTGTTGTGGCAGTTTATTCAGACAGGGAAGAATGGCCAAGTCGGCAGTGGGCGTGGGAAAGGAGCAAACCCAGCACCCAGCCAATGGCACATGAGTACTCTTGACTGGTGGTTGACAGGCCAATGGCTGATGGAGTGCACAGCACAGCCAATGGGAGAGCCAGAAAGTGCCAATATGCTTTGGGTTTTATATATAGGATTCCTACCTCAGTGACTTTCGTATTCTACTTGTGCACCACAAAACCTATCTCACAGCAGCAAACCTAAAGCCTATATGTTTGCTATCTTTAGAACACCTAGTAATGGAGGGCAAGGTTTATACTCTAAAACATACCTGGCTCCCCTCCAAAATCATAGGAGGCGGTGTGAATCTCCTCGGTTGATAGAAACAGCTTGTCATACCCTTCTTTCTAAACCCTTTGAAAAACTGGCATTCAGGGCTGGAGGACTCCCAAGAATAGAGTTTGATGCTGCACCAGAGGGAATTAGCGGTTAGTGAAAATGATTTCTGAAGAACCCCCTCCTTTTTTTTTTTTGAAGCCCTCACCCCAACCCATTCTGTTCCAGGGGTCTTTCACCTTTAAGAGCAGCTTTTCAGGGGCACAGACAGTTGCAGGATAATCTATTCTGTAAACTCATTCACGTTTTATTAGAGCCAATACTTAATTTTTAGATGATTAATGCACACAGAGTAGACATTATAGAAGCAGCATGCCTTGCTATATGACAGAAAAGAACGTCTCTTAAGATGGCACCTTCTGCTTGTAATTTTTATAAGTTCTTGCAGTAAAGCTAATTGCTTTTTCCCCAAAAACCCCCTCTGCTACCCAAGTTATTAAAACCCCATATAAAACAGTTAGGATATATAGCAGCTATTAAAAATGAGCACTGGAGACTGGTTTAACTTATGAACACCTTCTGGAATAAAGTTTACAGCTAATACTGGAAACACAGGGGCAGCTGCCAAGGAAGTCCTTATACAGGTTCCCACCAATCATAAGAACATAAGAACATAAGAGACGCCAATGTTGGATCAGGCCAAAGGCCCATCCAGTCCAACACTGTATCACACAGTGGTCAGAAATACCAGTGCCATCAGGAGGTCCACCAGTGGGGCCAGGACATTAGAAGCCCTCCCACTGTTGACCCCCCTCCAAGCACCAAGAAGACAGAGCACCACTTGCCCCAGAGCCCCTATCTATACCTTGTGGCTAATAGCCACTGATGGACCTCTGCTCCATATGCTTATCTAATTCCCTTTTGAAGCCGTCCATGCTTGTAGCCGCCACCACTTCCTGTGGCAGTGAATTCCATGGGTTAATCATTCTTTGCGTGAAGAAGTACTTCCTTTTATCCGTTCTAACCTGACCGCTCAGCAATTTCATGGAGTGCCCACGAGTTCTTGTATTGTGAGAAAGGGAGAAAAGTACCTCTTTCTCTACCTGCTCTTTCCCATGCATAATCTTATAAACCTCAATCATGTCACCCCTTAGTCGTCGTTTCTCCAAGCTAAAGATCCCTAAGCGCTTTAACCTTTCCCCATA
Organism: Gekko japonicus; assembly: GCF_001447785.1. Classification (NCBI taxonomy): domain Eukaryota; kingdom Metazoa; phylum Chordata; class Lepidosauria; order Squamata; family Gekkonidae; genus Gekko; species Gekko japonicus. The sequence continues at coordinate 277,465 of NW_015170961.1, forward strand.
GGGAAAGTGTTCCAACCCTTTTATCATTCGAGTTGCCCTTTTCTGCACGTTTCCCAAAGCTATAATATCCTTTTTAAGGTGTGGTGACCAGACCTGCACACAGTATTCCAAATGAGGTTGCACCACTGATTTATATAGGGGCATTATGATATTGGCTGATCTGTTTTCAACTTCCACAATAAGGCTTCCTTGGCCAACCTTAGAACAGGAGCTACTATGTACATGTGGAGCCAGTTGATCAGTTACCCTACACCAAAGCTGTTAAGGACCTTAAAAGTTAATACTTGCAGATGACACCCAGCTTTACATTTCATTAGCTAAGCCTCTGGAAGCATCTGTGCAGTTTCTGGGCCAGTATATTGAGGCTGTGGGACAGCACAGTGTTTGGCTGGTACTGATTTATAAGCATTAGATGAGGTTAAGCTTTCTTTAGATCAAGAGCAGAGCTTTGGGGTGCTCTTGAACCCAGCCTTGTCAATGGATAAATAGGATGGTGCTGTTGCCACAAGTACCTCCTTTCCATTACATCTAACTCACAAGTTCTGCCAACCTAGGCATGGTGATCCTTGCTACCTTAACGAATGGACTACACAGGCACTGTAACTCACAGAAATGCATCCCATGTTTTGGGCATGTCCAGTTATTTGGTTTTTCTGGGAAGTCAATACTCATATCAATTTTGTATTAGAATGTTCACTGATTTTTGAGGATGCTTATATACGTTTAAATTCTCTGTCTCTTGGAGGCTAACTGATGATCAATGAAAATGAACCCTCCAGACCCTTACTACAGCTAAAAGACTTGTATTACAACACTGGAAGGATAAAAGCCCACCTTCAGTAAATCAATGGATTGAGGACCTTAGAACTCTATAAATATTTGAACGCATGGCATATAGACTTATTTTTAGATATTTGGAAACCGTTTACAGAAACTTATGAATAGCTCTGCCACACCAATGTTGTTATATTTGTATTGGGCCCAGAAGCATACTGGTATCTAATAATGAGACAAACAGGTTGCTTACCTGTACCTGATTATCTTCAAGTGGTCATCTGTGCTTTGAAACCCTTGGGACAATAGGCGCCTGCACCGACCCTGACTTCTAAGCTCCAGAAAGGGATCTTCACACCCCACCCTGGCGCATGCCCAGGAACTCCACTGCACATGCACAAGGCAGGGTGCACAGATCCCGCCAGTTCCTTCTGACCGCTGTTCAACCTAACTGAAGACTGTAGGCTGCCAGCGGAGGGGAAGGCTGGGCGGGTGGTGTGAAGGCACAGATGACCACTCGAAGATCATCAGTTACAGGTAAGCAACCTGTTTATCTTCTTCATGGTCTCTGTGCATCACACCCTTGGGAGAGTAACAAGCTCTGACCTACCTGGTGATGGGCAACGGCAGCTACTCAGTCATACATTGATTGGAGAACAGCTCATCCCACTGCAGAACAGCCCCTGGCTCTAATGTGTAAGACATAATGCTTGACGAACGTGGTGGTTGTCGGCCATGACGCAGCTTTGCATATCTCCTGCAAGGGGGTCCCTCTGAGGAAAGCTGTAGACATGGCTAGAGCCCTTGTGGAATGGGCCCTTATTGGGCCAGGGAGAGGATGTTTAACTAGGAGATAACACAATTTGATTGTTTCTACTATCCATTTTGATAGTCTCTGGGCAGAGATTCCGCATCCCTTCTGATGTTCCACGTAGGAAACAAAGAGTTTAGTATCTTTACGGAAGGCTTTCATTCTGTCCAAGTAAAACAGAAAGGCCCACTGAACATCCAGCGGATGAAGGTGTCTCTCTGAGTCCGATTTCGGGTCAGGAAAGAAGGTTGGCAGGGAGACTTCCGCCTGGAGATGGAAGTCAGAAATGACTTTCGGAAGAAATTTAATGTCAGGTAATACTGACACACCCTCACCATGAAAACGAAGATAGGGCGGATCTCATCTCAATTCGCCCACATGCTTAGCTGAAGTAATGGCAATCAGAAAGGCTGTCTTCCAGGACAGTAGCTGGAGATCACACTTGGCCATAGGCTCAAAGGGCTGCTAAGTCAGACCACGGAGGACAAGGGGCATGTCCCACGCAGGTGTAGGCTCTTTCAGAGGTCAAATAGTACAAAGTACACCAAGCAACAGAGTCCCTGTAACACAAGTAAGGCAATTAACAATAAATAAAATAGGCCAAAATTGGAATGTTCCAATTTGGAATTGAATGGCACACCAAAAGGTTTCTATTTGGGGCCACAAATAGATCTGGCCTTGTGTCAGAAGTAGTTGTATATACTGGAAATAATATATACTTTCCAGTATAGGTCCTAAGAGTGCAAATAAAATTGCCTTGTCAGGGACAATGTGCCATCAACGTGAAAAAAAAAGGCTCTTGTGAGCCGAAAAGCGTCAGGTCATACACTGTCTTTTTGTGTGTATATTTGTAACTTTGAACATTTTATGAGGCTTTATGACTGGCCAAAGTCCACCATTTATTTCGATTTATATTCTGCCCTCCCCGCCCAAGCAGGCTCAGGGTGGTTTACAATACAATACAATACAATACAATAAATACAATAAAACATAGATGCCTTAAGCAATGCAATAGTATAACATTCAAGCAAACAATCAAATTTATATATAAAGTGCTGTTGCACGTAGATGGTAATCGCATCTTATAAGGCCATTTTATGATGGTACTATGTGGCCATACATCGGTATCCTTAGCTATTCTCATTACTATTAACACAGGGCCTTAACAATACAGTTGTTGGCAATTCAGATGTTGTTGATACGTTAGTGGTTAGTGGTGGCTCCTAATTGAAAGCCTGGTGGAAGAGCTCCATTTTACAGGCCCTGCGGAACTGTAGGAGGTTCCGCAGGGCCCCGATGTCTTCCAGGAGCTCATTCCACTGAGAAGGCCCTAGCCCTGGTCAAAACCAATCTAGCGTCTTTTGGACCAGGGAGTGTCAGACGGTTTTGCAACCCTGACTTCAGTGCTCTCTGGGGAACATGTGGGGAAAGGTGGTTCCTCAGGTAGGCAGGCCCCCAACCATATAGAGCTTTAAAGGTGAAAAACAGCACCTTGAAGCGAATCCAGTATGCTATCGGCAGCCAGTGCAATGCCTTCAGCACAGGCCGGATGTGCTCTCATATGGAGAGGCCCATTAGCAGCCTGGCTGCCGCATTTTGCACCAGCTGCAGCTTCCGGATTTGGGACAAGGGCAGCCCCATGTAGAGAACATTGCAGTAGTCTAGTCTCAAGGTGACCATAGTGTGGATCACTGTTGCCAGGTCATTGCATTCAAGGAAGGGAACCAACTGCCTGATCAGCCGAAGATGGTAAAAGGCTGCCTTGGCAGTGGCTGCTACCTGGGCCTCCATTGTTAAGGCGGCATTCCAGGAGCACTCCCAAACTCCTGACCCTCACTGCTGGCACCAACGGCGGCCGATCGAAGGTCGGTAGTGGGATCCCTACTCCCGTTCCACTCTGTCTCAGGCATAGGACCTACAGAACCATCTTTCTTGGGTACTGTAAAATACCAGAAGCCGTGTCCCCTCGAGTCTAGGGGTACTGGTTCTATAGCTTTCTTGGCAAGGAGGGATTGTACTTCTTCCAGTAAGGCTGCTGATGGTGGGGTGGTGACGACCCCCACAGTAGGAGATAGGTGAGTGAATTTGATTGTGTACCCACAAGAGATGATGGATAGGACCCAGCTGTCTGTAGTGATGTGTCTCCAGGCTGCAAGATGGGTGTGAAGACAGATGTCACAAGAATGGATGGTGTGAGGTTGGTCTGATACACCAAATTTGGGTAAGTCAAAGGCTCTGCTTGGGAGTCCACAGGGTCTTTGATCTGGAGATTGCTGTGATGTTTGGTTCCGAGTCTTGGATATGATGCACAGAGTCACTGTTATCAGAGTCCCATCCAGGGACACTATGGTCGGTGTCAGACAGTTCTGAATCAGCCCCCTCGAGGGCTACCGGTGACTTGGGCTTCTCTGGCATCGATGTCAAGATTCCCTTCGGTGCCGAAAGGTGTTGTCCATTTGGTCTCAGTATAGTTTCGTGTTGGTGGCGATACGTCGGTACCAACGGTTCCAGTGGTTCAACATGCTTCTTGTCCATCGCTTGCTGAAGTGACTGTGAACGACAGGAGAGCATGGAGCATTGTTCCCAGTCTGGTGGTCCACTCATTTGAAGCCACAGGAAGGATGGGGGGTGGGCACCATACAGGAACTGGAAATGTCTCTGGTCCCATGGCGGCATCCTGGGCAGTGTTGGCCATTGGGGCAGTTGAGCATCATAAGGAGTGGCTGGATCTCAGTCCGGAGTACCGTAGTAGACAATAGGTATTTGGGGCTTTATGGCGATTAATGCAAGTGGGCAGCGGTTGAGGAGAGCTGTTTTTGCTCATTGATCCTGATGAAGGGGAGTGGTGGTAGCTCCGTTGTGTTAAATCGCTCTCATCTACCTCAGACTTGGAGATGCTGAGGGGTTGAGAGACAACCTGTTGAGGCTTTGGTACTGGGGAGTTCACCCAATCAGTCGGTTGCTGAGTTGGCTCCGACTGGACAGAAATCAGGTCTGGTGAGAGAAGTACAGCCTCCGCATCCTGACGGTAAGACATCAAGTCTTGTGCGGAACTCTGAGCTCTTTGCTGTCGGTTTGGGCATGCGTCTTTGCCCTTGTCCGACGTGTGGACCTTCTCTGATGTGTGGACCTTCTCTTCCTTATGCTTTTTGGCTGAAGAGGTCAATGGGGACTTTGCAGTCGAGCCCAACCATTTCGATGCCCTGGTATTGAGTGGGGCCGAGGTCGATGCCTTAGTAGGTGTGGAATGTCGGGCTGGGCCCAGCGCCGGATTGGTCGATCCTTCAGTTGCAGTGGTTTTAGCGGCCATTTTAGGTGGAGCCAAGGCAGATTTCCTAGTCTGCTTGGAAAACTTAGCACAGTGGTGGCAAGTGTCCATTCGGTGAGCTTCACCTAAACAGAATAGGCATAGGGAATGGTAATCAGTTGGAGCTAGCTTGCTCCTGCAGCGGGAATACGTCTTGAAGAACCCCCACATAAACCGGTGGGGCGGGGAAGAGGGAGAGATGTTTTTTTTTTCTGTTTTAGGAAAGAAGAAAGCAGCTAGGATAGAAGAAGTTCACTGACCGGAGAGAGGAGAAACACATCCTGTTCACGCTGTGGTCAGAAGAGAACGACCATTGGTTACTCACCATGAAGGGTCCTTCTCCTCTGAGGCTTGGAGGACATCTTGTGGGGTGATTCCCATCCATCACTTAGGGAGGCAGGACTAATTTCAATTACTTCCTGTTTTCTGTAGTGGAAGTCACCCTAGGCTCAGTTCTGGTGCTTCAAAAGCAATACACTAACTTAACCACTGTAAAAAAGAGAACTTGGAGATCAACAACAAGAGTATAGCCAAATCACAAACATTGGAACAGGAAGAAAAAGGTGAGTCCTCTCTCTCATGTAATCTTATTATTATTTTTAAATAGAGTGTGAAAGAACAGCATAGTAGATAGAGGAAATGACGACCCGGGAGGGCCAAGATGTTCTCCAAGCCTCAGAGGAGAAGGACCCTTCACGGTGAGTAACCAATGGTCATTCTCCCTCTGAGGTGGAGGACATCTTGTGGGACCTCCCAGAGCAGTGTCCCTAATTTTTGGGAGGGTGGTCGTCATCAAGAGTCAGAACAGACTGCAGCACTCTCCGTCCGAATGCTGCATCAGCAGTCATACATATCTTGTAATGCCTGATGAATGTGGATAACGAAGACCATGAAGCAGCCCTACAGACTTCCTCCACCGATGCCCTGTTGGCAAAGGCCATATTCGTTGCAGCACTGCGAAGAGAGTGGGCCGTGATACCTGCAGGAAATCGTTTAATACTCCTGTAGGCTACAGTAATGCAGG